>NW_013665810.1:315381-353712 GCF_000517525.1 Limulus polyphemus | reverse complement strand
TATATATATATATAGTACATAATTTGTTACTGTAGTTAGTATATGATTATTTCAATCAATAAATAAATACATGGTATATATAAAATTACATAACTAAGTCAAAATTTCAGTTTGAACATATACTGAAGTCCACACTACCCAGCTTATATGTAAGCTTTAATAATGTTTGAATTCTATGCATTTTCAATATGATCATCTAACAACTAGGCCTTTTTTCTACTGGAACACTAGAAGTAAAATAAATCCTACATAGGGCTTCAAAGAAAATTGTAAAACAAAGTTTTCCACTAAAAAAATAAATAAATAAATAAAAAAACATTTTTTAATCCATTACTGACAAAAGTAGTGTTGGCTTATAAACAATTGTGTTTTAAACAAGTGCCTACTAAAAATCTGTTTTCAACTGTAACAACTATTTTTTTACACATCGTATCAATTTTTTTCCCAATCTAACATCTTAAATGCTTGAAAGATGGCAAAGCCTAAAATTTGTGATAAAATTCAAGAAACTGCAGATATTTTTTCATCACACATTCCTCTTAATTTGTCACAACTTAATATCTCATTATACTATGCATATATTTTATGCCTATTTGTAAATATACTCATTATTATTGTTGTTGTTGTTACTATACCATAAGTTTCATGGCATGTAAGCAAATTATACCTATTAACTAACTGTAAAAAGTTTTATATAACCAGTTTATCTACATTTTATTATTACAATCTGACAGTTTTGATAAAATTTAGGTTGTCTAATAAACCTACCATTTCGCTGATAATACTTGGAATTGTGAGTCCAACGAAACCCTGTGCAGAGACCAAAGTCTGTCAGTTTGATATGCCCATCGGAGTCTATGAGTATGTTATCTGGTTTAATGTCCCTGTGAATAAAGCCCATGCGGTGTACACTTTCGACAGCCAGAATGATCTCAGCTGTATAAAACTTTGCTAAGTTCTCTTGGAAAATTCCAAACTTCATTAACAGGGACATCAAGTCACCACCAGGTATGTAGTCCATCACAAAATATAAGTTTTCTTTGTCTTGAAAAGAGTAATATAACTTAACAACCCATTCATTGTTTGCTTCTGCAAGTATATCCCGTTCTGCTTTAACATGAGCTACCTGGTTGCGTTTCAAAACCTCAGATTTCCTAAGTGTTTTCATTGCATACAACTGGTTTGTATCCACCTTTCGAACAAGAGCAACTTCACCAAAAGCACCAACTCCAATTGTTTTCATTTTGACAAACATAGACTTGTCCATTTTTGCTCTCTTTAACCGAATATAGTTGGATTCTTTCTGATGAAGCATTAACCTCATTTGACACTGAAGTTCTTCTGAGAGTCCAGCTTTAGCCATTTCTCTTTCCAGTTGCTGTCGCCTGTGTTCTCTTTGTTGATGAGACTTAAGAAGATTTTCTACATGCTGCTCCATAAAGAATTTAAATGCAGCAGGGGAGTAATTGCGGACTTTTGACTCGCGTCTTTCCTCCTCTTTTTCTTTGGAAAGAACTTTTCTGGGTGGAAGAGGAGACTGCTGAGAAGTTCTGTATGGTGGAGGAGGCGGGACTCGGACTGAGTCATGGGTAGAGTCTGACTGAGTGGAAGGTGAGGATGTAGATGTAGTAGACATAAAGGACACCGGGGATTCAGAACGTGAAGCTGAGCAAGATGCTGAACTTGCTGTATCCATAGCTATGGGTGAAGGTTTTCTATGAAGTGGTGTATGCTGAGAAGAAGTATAAACATCACCCTGCAAACGACAAGGGAGTGCTGACAATTGAGAGTTACAAATACTCTCCACTGTATTAACAAGGTTTGAAGAGGAAGTTGGAGCACTGGTGGTTGGACCTGCAGCACCATTAGTCCTACAGCTCTCATGAGATACTGTTGTTACATTTGTCACAGGAGCAGCACTGTAAGCCCCATTTTTATAGCATGGCACATTATTATTGTTGCTAACAGGGGTGGGTGACTGTACTGCTCTAAGAGCAGCCAGAGCTGCAATACTAGAAGCATAACTTGGTGGATCAGTTGTAGGTACAGTGGCTTGTGATTGTGTAGGAATACCCACAAAGTTGGCATCTTGCCACACATTGTGGTTTTCGGTCTCATGCCTGAGAACATTCTGTGTTTGTACAGATACTGCATAGCATGGAGGAGGGTTGACAAATGCTGTAGAGTCCTGTGGTTGAGATATTGGATTATACGGAGGAGGTATAGGACTTGGGTTACGGTATATTGGAGGTGTTGGTTGAGTACCCGCTGATGATGAATAAACTCCAGGAGAATTCTGTCCCTGTGAAGAGGTAGAATAAGGTGGGGGATTAGGTGACTGACACAAAGACTGTGGATAACCAGGTGAAGATCCTTGAATATTGGAGCTAGAAGGGTTATTCTGATTCTGAACTGGATAACAAGATAAAGAAGCAACATTCTGAGGTGGTGGTGAACTCACCGGTGGAGAGGTTGGAGCGATTGCTGTTTGCAACACAGGCTTCTGTACTTGTGTACTTTTCACAGACTGCATGATAATAGGAGACTGAGACTTAGATTGTCGAAAACTCCATGCTTGCAAAGGTGCAGGCCTTGGAAGAACACTTGTTACAACTGTTGCCACTGTGGCTGAAGAACTTCCTACTAGGCTAGATGGTGGTTGTGGAGAACCTGCAGACATAGGTGGTGTATAGGCTGGTGGAGGAGTTCTTTTTTGAAGGGGAATATTAAAAGGTAAAATAGAGTATTCACTGCTGCTTATAGTTGGAGTGGGACTTTGTCGCCCAGAACTGGAAGAAGCATATGAGGGAGGCGAATATATGGCTGGGCTATGTGCTGATCCTGCTGGATAGGGAGGTGGTGGTTCTGAACGAGTGGAGGATCCACTCCCAGAGTAGAGGCTAAGGGTTTGCAACTGCTGTACAAGATGTTGTTGTTGACTTTGTGCCACCAAAGGGCTACGGCTGAGGGAAACAGGGCTGGTTCCACGTTTAGGTGTTGACCCTGAAGACACAGAGGAAGCATAGCTGAGAGCCTGTGACCGACTGGAAGGAGGTGGAACAGGAGACATTCTTTTGAAAAACTGTTGAACTTGGTTATTTGCTGCTCCACCACTTCCAACATATTGTGACTGACAAACGGGAGGTGGTGGAGTTGTACCTCGGGGAGGTGTTGGTGGAGGTCCAGGAACTCCCCTTGGAGGTGGAGGTGGTGGAGGTGGCTCATTCAAGGGAAAGCTTGGGGACTGTTGTCTAGACAATTGAGGGTGACCTAGCGTGTCTACAGCAGAAGGCTGACCACTTGACACAAGGCGAGGAGCATCTGGTAAAAGTATATGGTGCTGAAGGCCCATAATACTAACACTAGGGCTATCTGACCGAGTACTAGCTGAGCTACTATCTAGAGCAGAACTATAACCTCCTCTCTGACCATCCCACACAATTCCTTCATGTTGTAGGCTGGATTTCCTAGAAGCCTTCAGATTGAGGAAACCTGAAATGTATAGATAACATAAACAGTTAGTATTTTTATAAAATCTAAACCCTTACGTTTACCACAACTCCAAAAATTGGTTGTTTGCAAAACCATTCTTAAATGTTTACCAGTTATGATCAACCACAAAAATCTAACAACTACTAGATAACATGTCTCATATGTCCTTATATTTAAAATGTTTGCTTGAGATGACTTAAACATGAAAGGAAAAAGTTTTTAAGACCTACAGATATGGATAATTTAGCAAACATGATAACCTTGAGATTTTGAACCTAAACAGTCAACTACAACATAAAATAGAATCTAAAAGAATCTAAATTTATTTTAAATGTTTTTGAATAAAATTTCCACATATGGAAAACTCATCACAAAGGCTTGTTAACTGTCTCAAAATTGAGGTGAGTGATCCATTTCACAATATGTTATTTCTAACCTTGAGAAAACATAGACTCCAAAACACTATCCATATTCAATTTACAGTAGAATACGTTATTAATATCAAAGTTACATATATTTAAGAATGCATGAACATAATGTTTTTTAATTACAATTACATAATGTGTTGAGAGGATGTTGTAAGTCTTATGATTATTAACATGCATAATTCTAGAAACGTTAAGGCAAAAAACAACTTTACAACAGATCTGACCAATCATAAAACCAGATGTTATCTATCAGAAGAAAGTATCAGTCAATACTTCAGAATTTCAGCCAAAAATATTCAAACACTGTAGTAATACATGATGACACCTCCTTAAGTCCAAAGACCATTACTTACTACATTATTTCACTAAATAATCACAGGGAAAATTATTTAATTTCTATTGTTTTCCAAAAAATGTGCCAAACAGTTTTAAAATTGTAAATAATTACTTATTTTTCTTCTCATCTCAATGAACTAGATATAATCTTATTAAATACCCCACAAAAAAGGTCTAAAAGACCAGTTCTTTTCTTTTTCTTCTGGATGAGCCATTTTAACATGACTCTCTTCAGAAGCAGGTGATACGAAATAGATGAAACCATCCCTTTGTATGCTGACGACGTGAATCAGACAGCTGATTTAATATGCATAAAATCTTTCTACAAGATGTTGGACTCGATGACTTTTGACTAGTTGATTAATACCATTAACGATAAGTTCATGCATCTGACTGAAGCAGTGTAAATACCCCAGCATGTATGATGTCATCTAATTTTCTCTAACACTGGGACTCACTTATTTCACATATAACAACCTTCTTTTAGAGATTAAAATCTTGCCAAAATAGGATTTTGTATTGTCATTTAAAAGCTAAACTTAATTGGACAATTTCTTTTTCCTGGAAGAAATCTAAAATATAATTAGTGTTTCCCACTAATAAATTCTAATATGCCTAAGAATCCAAGTTCCATTTTTACCTGTTAAGCAAATTATAATAACTATTAAGTTTTTAACTCAAACAATCTTGAATAAACTTGGTAGATGTTTGTATGCAGTCTGTTTATCCAATTAATCATAATACTAATGGAAGCACAAGGCAGGCTGTAGAGATACTGAACATTCAATAAACAATGCCTTTGAACAAGCCTGATCCTTCTTTGTAAATGTTGACTTTTTTAGGATCATGGTAAGTAGAATATAATCTCATTGTCAGTTAACACACATACCTGTAACTGTCTGGCTTTTTTCTTAACAACCTGTTGCTGACATTTAAGAGACGTTGTTTTGTTTTTTTTTATTAATAAATTACAGTGTCATTCTAATAGGCAAATTTTTAGTAGGTTACTTTCATTTACTGAGTAGGTTTTATTACCTACATAAATTTTATTTTACTGTGTTTGACAAGAAAAATGTAAAATTTAAAAATTAACAAAAAACTGAGTTCTAATGAAAGTAGAACTAGCCCTCCCTCCCTCTCCATTTTTACTAATGATTAATATTACCTACGTTTCTTTTATTTCTTATAGGTAAAAGCTTGAAAATGATGTGTTCTGAAAAGATAGAGTAAATGTGAGGAAAACAAGTACAGACCTCTTGGAACACACCAGTTTTGTTCCTTTTGAATTCTAAAAAACAATTTCTATATCAAATTACAACAGCTAGGTAATTTTCTAGTCTACACCAATATCATGTTGGATTATTGTTATACAATAAAAAGCTTGGTTGAAAGAAATTATGATAGCTGGGTAACTTACATCAGTAAATATTAGTATCACTGCTGAAACAGCTATTAATTTCCCACTTTTATAATTAGTGTAAAATATATCTCTATTCAGGTATATCCATGTAATTTTTCTAAATTTCATGCAGTTTTTCATGTAGTTAGTCTCATTCATGGTTACTAGAAGTAACAACATCATAAACAAAAGCTAATATTTTTATACAAATGTTCTACATTGGCTTCTAGGAATCCAGCCTATTTAAATAGGTAATACAGAAACCTGTACAAGTGCCTTGCAATGGTTTAGACTTGTATATAAAGTACTGGCTGAAGTATATAACTAGTAGATGTTTGGGATACCTTACTAAGGCTTCAGAGATGTATATAATCAATTTAAATTATCTATAGTGTGTTTCTTATCAGCAGTCTTTCCAAATAAACTCAAATCATTTAACAAAAGTAAAGTATTTTTCCTTCTTCCATTTATTGATAAATGCTATAACTTACTAATCTAGAATCTATTACTGGGGTCAAGTACCTAAAACCAATTACTACCTGCAACTTGTAACATTAATAATGATGAAATGAACAACATTCTTTCCTCAGATTGTGAATGTCGTACTTCTCCTTAAATTTACACAGTCAGCATGTCATTACTGGAAACCTTAACACTGTATAAAATGAAGAACTTTGTGAAAATTCAAAAATTAACTGGAAACATAGTAAAAAAAACATCTTGATGTAATTACTTAAAATTACTAACATGAAATTGGAGTAAAAAATAAATTCTAATCAGTTTTTAAAATATTTTGAATGGCCATAAGAATTAATCAACAATACAATCAGTTCTTTTAAAACAAAGTTACACCTAATGATTTAACACATATACTTCATCAAAAAAAATATACTAAAGAATCCTAATACCAGCAGATAATCCTGCAAATAAAACTTTTTTTTTTTGCAAAAAATTTCATTTTACACTTCATAAGGTTACAATCTTCAAACATTGCAACCTTCAGGTAATTCTATTTATACTTATGTCCAATCCAATACAAATGACATTATCAAATAAAATACTGAAACATTAGCACAATTTGCAGTTCATACAAATACTAACAATAATATAATTCCTTAGTTATTCTTGATCCCGAAACTACACAAGTCATCCTGTAAATAGTTGGAACCAAAAAAGCCACCCTAAAAGATTTATCCTTTTCACAGGTAAAAATCTAAGTATGTCAAAGAATATCTGAAGAAATATGAGAGAATTATAAAAGAAAGGACAAGTATTAATCAATATATAATCATTCAAAATCCATGAAATGCAAACAAAAGTTAAAATCTTTCACAGTTATATCTACTAAGACATTTAATTTCAGCAACCTTTATATCAGCCTAACCTTCACAATGAAATCAGTGAAAAACTTAAGTCTGCAAATAATACATCTTTCAACAATGTTGGTAAATGAATGATTTACACAGATGATAATACATGCTTCTTTGATAATACCCATCATAAAAACTATCAATGTTTTACACTATGAATTCATACAAGCCATAATTTTTTGATTACAAATTCATACAGTTCAGCTCATACATCTTTTAAACAGGACATAAAGATAGTTGGTAACTTCTGTCAGCAAGCAGCACATTTACTGGACCTGAATATCAATACCTCACACAGCTTCTCAAAGAAAACTAACATAATTAACATATACAAATTAACAAAGCATACAGATACGTTGAGCCATATCAGTGCCAACGTATCTACTCAACAGATCCAGTACTTGAAAAAAGTTCAACAAATACAACTAAAGCTCACTACCTCGATTTATAATTAGTGCTTTTTGAACACAAACATGAACTTCCGAGTAGAAGTTTATATTTCAACAAATTACATACAACATTTTAATAAAATTTTGTGGTGATTACAATGTTCTTGTTTGGATTTTCTGTTAAACATCAGTGTATCTGAATACCACATTGGTACATACATTACTGTTTCACGACACATTCAGCTAAGCTCATTCAGTCTGGTCACTTTTAGTTTGTACTCTTTATAAACCTCCTCTTCCCCTTCAAGCTTGACCAATGGGCAGACTTTCTTTAGCAAGGTCACCATCAAACACTATGGTGGACTGAGACATATTCACACTAGACATCTAGCTGAAACTTCTCAGATACTAAATAAGAAGCAAGTCTGTATGTGTTTTTGTAATTTATAACATTAAATCTAAATAATTCAATACATATTTTAGTTATTTATAGTATTAGCTAGATTAATATACAATATTAAATTTCTGAAATAGTAATAGCTACATTGGCCAAACGTGACATCATGGTACATGAAGCTTTACATGTTTCAATTTTGTATTGATATATTACTAAGCAGACCCTACCTCATCAGGTGTTCTTGGGTTAAGGGCCAAAAACAACACCAGCAGTGAAGATATGCAACAGATGATCTAAAGCAGATTAGTCAGAGAAGCTATTTTGTTTGCCTGTTATTCACAATGCAGACTATTTATTATTAATTGTAATTATTACTATAGAATTTTAGCAGTTCTTCTGGCAGCAGTTATTATATAATTTGCTACATGTTCAATTTATTCTTTGTTTAACAATCATAAGCTTGTGTTTTTGCAGAAATGTTTGGATTTTCTGTTGAACATTATTAGACCTGAATATCATTACTGTTTCATGACACATTCAGCTAAGCTCAAAAACTTCAGATAACTTTCTCGTGTAAACCAGCATTACTCCATATTACACGTTACTGCTTTTTACAAAGTATCAATATTTTGGATTATCTTGTATAATAAACAGATAATGGTCTTTATCAGTATAAAAAGGGTATTAAAACCAGAACCAAGCAGCAGGATTATAATGAATAAATTAAATTTGGAACTCCTTTAGTCAAGGATGTTTTTCCTCTGCCCCTCTGGACAAAATAACTAATAAACAAAAGTATTCTTTGGAATGCACAGAATATAATTAAATTAATACTTAAATTACTCTACTGTTCAAATTAGTATAGTTTCTGCACAAGTTCTAGCACACTCATTCTACAAAATTATTAACAAGTTCTTTAAAATAATCTATTTATCTATCTAAGCTGTAGTCATCCCTCGTTGGATGTAGCTCTCCATCAGACCAGTCCAGTATTTCCTATTCTTAGTATACTGTGTCCATCTGATTCCTGCTTCCACCACTATATCATCCCTCAATCTTCTCTCTTGCATTCCCTTAGATCTTTTCCCTGTCCTAGTTGCCATTTCATTGTTCTTAATGTCCACCTATTATCAGAATACCTTGCTACATGCCCAGCCCGTTTCCATTTAGTTCTTAGAATGGATCTTACTGCATCTATTCTGTTTGTTGTTTTTCTAATTCTGTCATTTCTCCATCTGTCTTGTAGTGTTATATGAAGTATTTTTCTTCCCATAGCTCTTTGTGTTGTTTCTATCTTTTTCCTTATTTCTTTTGTTAGTGCCCATGTTTGCAAGTACATCAGTATATGCAGCAAGCCACCTGCCTCAAAGTCAATTAAATAAAATGCTCAGAAAAACTGAAAAAGATATTTTCTAGAGTTAGTGGTTCTTACAACAAGTTTTTTTTTAGGATGTCCAAAAGGCAGAAGTCATTTTACTGTTTAAACCATCCCATAGTTGTCGATGAGACATGTACACAAGGTTACAAAACTAAGGATGAGATGTTAATACTAATGGTAAAAAAAGTGTAACATTGGACAGATTTCTAACCCCCATTTTTTCTGTACACCAATTTTATTAATTGAAAAATTAATTTGTCATACATAACAAGTTATCTTATCAGAATGCTGTTGAAACATAAGGTTACAGGTAATTTTTGATCTTATGCCAACATCACAAAATCTTTATCATTAGGTTGCTATTAGGAAACCCAATAAATGCTTCACCCTCAGTAGCATCATGTGAAAAACATCTGTTAACCAGTAAGTTCAAGCAGGAAATTTTATGTTTTTGTAGGGCCCATCACTTCCTACCTTTTACTTTTCATGATCCTTGTTGTTGTTAACTGGATCTTTGAACTAGCTTCCTTCATATCAAATAAATTTCTGTTGAAATATGTTACTGCTCAATCTATACAAGTTATTTTCTTTACCATGTTATACATTCTGGTACATTTAAAGATGTTTCATAATGATACATCTGTACTGATCACATATTCTGATAATCAATGTGATGAATTCTATCATTTTATCCCCTCTCTTCCTATTAGATATAGCATATTATTCAGATGTAGTACTAGCAGCATTAGACATACATCCAAAAACAGGTGCCACAGCAACAACTAAATAAGGTCACACTATAAACCTGTTTATACTAAATATGTAGTCAGTTAACACTAAGGCTTTCTGTAGCTGGTTAACCTCCAGTTTAACAATCTGGACCAATAATGTGATACTGATGTTTATCAACCACTTCAAGAATTAGAATATGTATTTTCAACAACAGTAGTACTTCTAAAAACTTTCAGAAACATAATATTACAAGAATGAGATGTAGTCAAGCATTCTACAATTATATATTATTCTCTATAATTCTGTGGTTCCCTAAATTAAAACTGATTTTGGTTCAAATGCAGTAAGGTTTCACAGTATTCTATAAAAGTTTTGACAGTTTTTGTCAATGGGTATATATGAAAAAGATCATTAGAATATGTTCTGCTATGATGGCTCAAACTATTGCCATTTTACAGTGTAATGGAATTTAACCAACCTGATCGAGTCAATCCATTAGCAGTCTCCAATGTTTCATTCCCACTATCCTGCATATGAGTTCTAGAATGAGGCTCTATTGCAGACTTCAAAAAACGAAATGCAGATTCCTGCAAATAAAATATCACTTTTATTTGTAACTATAGCAATGCTTACACAGTTACAGAATTACAAATCATTATACTGATTGTAAGAAATCACTAACATAAAACAAATTACACTCATCTCACTTATTTTACCATTCATTAGGCTTATATAACTGTTCAAATTTTATTTAAAAAACTACATCAAAAGTTGGAGTAATGTAAATTTTTAACATAACAAGTAGCACCAAGTTCAAAACCACAAAAAAATTCTACATTATTAATGTTAATTTTATAATAGTTTATAATTGTTTTCAAAAGTATTTTCCAGTGAAAAATTCTTACTATAGCAAACACTAAAAACTTAGTGTAAAAACATTCATGTTGAAAGAAAGATACGTTAATATCTTGTGTACACATCAAACAGGTGTTTGTTACAGAAAATAACTGATAATCACCATGAGTATATATGAAAAATGTTCTACATGTAATATTTTGAAAACCAGAATTGAACTCTATAGGCCACTTCAATAAGATGCAACCATAATATATATATATCAACATATTTGCTAAAATTTGTAGCAGCAACAGCAGAAAGAAAAGAAAAACAAACTGAAATATGGCATCGTTTTTGTAAACACTAAAATACAGACTTTATTGTAAACACAGAAGTCTGAGTTAACCTGTAAATCTATGTGATACAGATAAATTTTACATTAAAACCCTTAGCTGTAAATAATGTTTTAATGCAACAGCTTAATTTGCATACATTTGACACCATTTTCCTTATTATTTTGAAAATAACAAGATAATCTTAATAACAAACTCTTGTGTAGAAGTATTAATATTCAGTTGTTTTTTTTATGTTATTAACATTAAGCTTTTTTTTACCCCGTCTAGTTTTGTCCTTTGGTTTATACTTGCATGTTACCTTAATTTTAAACTCTCAGTCTCCAATAAGACACTATAACAAGTTTACAGTGTGTAACTTGTTTAATTAAATCATATCATTTGGGATAACATTACTTATACCCAGTTTAGAGTTCAGACTAACTACTCAATAAGTTACCTGTTTTTTGAAATGAATTATTTTACTTCTTGTGACATATGCACATGAAATCAGTCCTGAGTAAAGAAATTGTTCTCTATTTATATAAACTCCATCTGAAGCACTTAGATACTGTAAATTTTCTTATTGGAAGGATAATAGTTTCTGGAAGAGTTTCCAGGAAAAGCCACCAAAATAATTCTTGTGCTTTAAAAATTATCCCATGAGGATTACATATAACATAAATATTCTTTGAAGCCAATAAAAAATGGGGAGGGGGGCAATATGAATTAAGTTTCAAAAACTTTTAATGTTTGACAGACTATTGTAAGTTTCAGTTCTCAGTAAATTCAGACCTATTAAATAATATTAACTTCTGATCAGAGCAAGTTAACTACTTAGAGCAAAACTAAAAATCTAATTCATAATGAATATGGCTAATTAAATATACATTTGTTACATTCTTATAAAGGTTAGAATGTATTATTTCATTAGTTGGGTACCTTCATTGTTAATTATATTTTTGGCCATAAACTTTATAATATCTCAGTTTGTTAAATGTGGAGCTAATTTAAATATTTTAATTAAGATATACATAGAAGTTGTCAATAAAAGTGGGAGCTTTGTAATACATTTTCTGTTGTTTAAAAGAATTGTTTCCTATGAGAAAACCTGTTTCTGTACATGTGCTTCCTTTTAATGTTTGTGTATACTACTGTTCTCTGCTATTGTCTATATTTTTTTAAACTATACTATACAGAGAGAAACATGTTCTTTTATAAACTTAATGTCATCCAAGTTCAAACTAAAAACTTCCTTTTGGACAGGAAAAAAAATACCATCAAATGCATTAAATACATGAGCTAGTCCATTACGAGATATTTTATTAGTGTCCTACATTCCAACTTAAGTGACTATCATTGCTGTCTTTAGATAGTTTATTTCATCACATGTATATCAGTATAACTGTCAGCATCATAGACACTTTTAATGGTGAACAAAATAAAAAACAAACTGGCTTGTCATGCGATCTTTGTACATGCAACAAACAGCAGCACTGCTTGCTTCACTACGAATATTAAACAGAGAATAAAAAAAAGCAGACACAATGATACTTCACACCCAGCTACAAATTCCATCTCCATATAACACTCTCCTTATACCTTCCCTTAGGAAAATTAAGACTACCCATAAAGATAGCTACTATCAAAACTGTGCCAGAAGTGAGAAAAATGACTGAACCAGCTGTATTCAGTTTCTTTCAATCTAAATTTCTTTCTTTTTTGAGAAACATATTAAACTTGCTTTAGCAATGTTTCAGGTTCTTCTGTTACAATGAAAGGCTCTACTACAGCTCTAGAATGAGAGATTAGACAAGCCTAGACAGAAAAAAAAACCTTTGACATTGATAACACTCCATTCTTTATGAAGTCATAGTAAAGACACAACCTTCTGCTTAGAAATCATGTGGTTTTAGTTCCATATCTCCCAACAAATGTGTCTGTAACATAACACGTGAAGATTTTTTCTTTCATGACACACAATATACAATTCAAAAATGGCAATTTTCACTGTAAAAATCTTCTGTAGAGGAAGGCGATGTCAACCTCAGATCACACATCTTGATACAGTTTCCACCATACATGGATGTCTGTCATCAGCTTTCAAGACCATGTTTACGCAAGTCAAAGGTTAAGTCAACCAGAGCTATATCAGTGAACTTCATAATGTTACAACCTTGTTTTTACATATCTTGAATGAAAATTATATTAACTGATCTAAAGGATTAACATACTGGCTATTAATAGTAAGTCAATTTTTATTAGCTTGCACTCCCAGATTATTCCCCTCTCAGAAACAAGTGCCAGCCTCAAACCTCATCTCAGGGTTATGCGATAGCCTGTGTTGAGTGCCAGTTTTTCTATTATAATCAAATCTAGGACCTCCAATATAGCATGTGAATGCTTGTATTGAAAATTACAGGATTAATTCAATAGCTACCACCAGCAAGCACTTTTTAAACAACTCAAAAACACTATAAAAGATAAACCAATTAATAGAATTGTTGTTGTTCTAGTTTCTTACGCATCTTTTCTCACAAAACAGCCGTTGCTTTTTAGGTGAGGATGCAAACTTATGAACTCTTGACTATATCACTAACATTCTTGTTTAGTACCTTGTTAATGACACCAGAAGATGTACTCATCTTCATTGCAATGGTTTTCTGGGTCAGAGGGTTCCATTTTATAACCACAGCCTTCACTTTGAGGATGAAGTCACTGCTGCATATAGAAATGAGGTGTGGTTTCAAAGCTTGTCACTGTCCTTTTGCAGTGGAAGTTTTCCACATCCATGGAGAACACTGAAAGACTTCTTCAACACGTTGGCCTTTAATCATGTTATATTAATATACTTTCTAGTGTAGCTGCTAAATGTTGCACCAAACTTCTCAAATGTGGTTACACTACACCAGTGTATCAGCAAATGCATAGTGCTTTTATAAAGTATGATTAACTCTCTGAGAGAACAAAAAACTGACTTTTGATTATACTATAAAAGAGTGTAATCGCTTTGTTATTTGTTATTTAATTTTTTTATAAATCTGCAAAAGCTTGCAATTAAATTAATATTGGCATTTTGGAAGCCTCTTCTTACTGGCAGCTGCTAATATCAGTCTATCAATGGAAATAAAGACCAAATATAATGCAGCCTTTGTTGTAATTTCTGTTTTAATCACAATTACATATTGAGATTGATGAATAAATCATTAAACCTTGTTTATATACAACATCACTAAGAAAGTGTCTGTCTAATTTATATTGTAATAATTTATGATTATTTACATAACCTATTAGAGAAATACTTAAAGCTAAAAAAAAAACAGTGTTAATAGATTCCGTTATAGTAACGCCATGGATTTTAGATTAACAGTTTCCTGTCATTACCTCATGCAATCATTACAGCCGTATCAAGCATCATTATTTATGCTAGTTGATTAAGCTAATATCACATGATGGTAAATGTTCTCTAATTAGGATAATTTAATAAAATTTATTAAATATGTAGTGAAAAATTTGGCAATGAATAGTCAATAATAACCGTCTACTCATATGATTCTTCTGAAAACTTGAGCTAGAATCTGTTAATCACTACCGTGTGTGATGATATAAAGTTTCTCCATTCTATAGACAATAAGTGCCCTACTATCAATTTCAATTATCTTAAGTAATATCCGAATTACTTTTATTATATTTATGAACAAAAACATGCCTATGTTATAAATAATAAGTATTTTTGATTTCATTATTATTCTTTGGCTCTGTTTCTTGACTTGTGGAATGTTTTGGAAAATGTTTCCACACAGCTAAGCTGAACATTCATGTTTTTGTTGTTTGAATACAGATGCACTGTAAGAACAAAAATACCAATTTTATGTTTATGATACTTTAATCACATTTCAAATCCAACAAAAATGAAATAATTAAATTTCTTTTCTTAAAAGACCTGCGAATTCTGAACATAATAAAAGGGCATCATATTATACTACGTCTACATAAACAGCCACCTAGATTTGTTTACACAACAGTTGGAAGGTAGACAAATAAATTCCACACTGTGACACTAATGAAAGTATTTTTAAAAAAGTAACAATATAAAAAAATTATGGAAAAAATAAAAAGTAACAAACAATTTGTAAAATACTTTGTTCCAAACCATAAAGTAAATAGTCTTTACAAATTATTTAAAAATAGAACCAGAACTGGCATCCATCCTGTGGACAAATACCTGGCAAGACTCCCTAGTAAAGCAGCGACAGATTTGGCTAGCAAAGCACTTAGAAGAAAGAAAACTTTTAATTACAAGTATGAATAAATTGTTTGCAGCCATACCTGGCCAAGTTTGGAAATAAAGATTTAAAAGTAATACTTGTTCTAACCTTATATGATGGCCTCAGTGCTACTTTGTACAATAAAACCAACATTTAAGACTTAACTAAGTTTACCAATATAAAACTTAAATCTACCTTTAAGTAACATAACTTGTGATGTCATCATCACCTTTAAGCACAACTATAATGCAAAGTCTACAAATTGTTTAAGCTGGCCACAAATAAACAACACAAGCATATTATCAGTAAGATCCTAAACACTTAACATATTATCTACAGCCAAAGCCCAGTAATAAACACAGGGGTGTCAAATTCATATCACCTGATGCCAAAGACAACAAGATTTGTCTGAAGGACAAAAAGTTTTACTGTTATACTTTGCCCTTTGCCTAATGGACAAGTCCCCCCCCCCCACTAAAAAAAACATTCCTTGGAGGATTTCAAGGGAGCCATGGAAGTTCTTAAAAATTCTGAACTGCAAAAATCTAACAAATACACACAAACATTTAAGAACCTTAACTCAAAACTGTATACACATATAAGTATACAACAGGAAAGGGTCAAGTAAATTTTTAAAGACAAGCAGAAGTTACACATCCCTGAAACAATACATATGTAATCTCAGAGTAACCTTGGCCTATAGGTTCTTAGTAAAGTACATCCTGTACAAGTAATTATCAATAAACCCATGTGTGACAAAGACACTCTAAAGGTTTTATGTAATCCACGTAACTACAACAAAAGAATTTAAATCTCATATTTCATTAAGTATGACATAAAAAACAGAAATAGAGAAAATAATTCTGATCTTTCTGCAGTATTCAGTCATCTAAGGCTTCATTTACAATTAAGCTTTCTGGCACTGCATAATATTGCAAAAATTAATTCTCGCTCTGAAAAACATTTTTGGTTATGAACTTCACATTTACTTTCAACTAGGTTCTAACCTAGTTTCACACGCACACACACACAAATGTTTACAGCAGGAGCAAATTTTGAAAAAACTGAAGCAATCGAAATTGATTATCTTTAATACGGCCATCTTATCCTTTGTACATAAACATGAAGTTTATAATAATATCTACAAATTCTGGTGCAAGTCACCTGAAAAATTTCAAGTGTACTAAATTACACTTAAAAAATAAACAGAGGAATAATATTCAAATTTATGAGATTATAATCCTCAAAAAACCTCAACTAAAGTTTTAAACATTGTCACAAAAGAAAAAATTCACATCATTCTTATATGTACCTTTAACACTGTTATCTTATCATGGTTATTAAATATGTGTAACTTCTCCTACTATTAACGAAAACAACTATAGAATAATGTGTTTGGAATTCATATCATTCACAAGAGGTTGCTGCACCTTCAATTCCATAGTATTTTTAAAAGCTTCTCAGATGTTAATAGTATTGAAATATAAAGGCTAACTTGGGTTATTACGCATTTTACTACTTGTATTACCCCCCCCCCTCGATTTGATATTTACCACAGTAAAAACATACAGGAAAATTATAGACTTTACTATCTTGCCACTTAAGGGAATTACCATGCAAAAATGCAGTTGTTTTTCATTAAACAACAAGCTTCTTTCTGGTTTGAAAAAACAAATTTGGAAAAGTTGCAAAGACAATAACACATAAAACAAAATTGTTAAGGTGATTTATGTCAAAAAGTCTAATTTCTTTATTTTACGACCTTCACATTTTTCTGTTGTTTTTTTACATATCTGTAATCTTCACATAATTGTACTGCTGTAAAAAGCAGATAATAACAGTGTGTTGCTCTGAACAGTAGTCAGCATAACAGAGTGTTGGTCATCAAAGCACTGATAACCACCAATTAGAAGAATCCACTCACACATATACAGAATTATGTACAATATGAATAGGTAATTATTTTCAACCAAAAAAAATTGTTTTTGTAGGTTCAAGTTGCCTAAAAGTGCTACTGTCTTTTACAGAAGAATGGTCTTTCAAATACCTAAGAAATTTTCAGTTTTCCCATACAATTTTACAATTTCCTTGAAAACAACATGGGAGAGTGCAAATTTCAGTAACTGTTGTGTCCCTTGCATTTATAAATGTGCTACAAACCTTGTTGCAATAAGATTGCTGTTTAATATTAAACATGACAGAAAAACCAACTGTCCAATTACCTTCAAGTGATATATTCCAATTAAATTTTACAACAATCAAAGTGAAATTAATTTGCAATTTATGTTGTTACCACTAGATGGCACTACAATAGAACAATGACAAAAAAACTACTTTTAAATGAAACAAGAGTGCGGGAGTTATTTTCACAATATTATTGTATATTTGTAGAGCAACCAACTACACTAGGGCATATCTAATTATCTCAAGTTAAAACATTATACTAAGGGTGATTCACAAACATTTTGGGATTTAAACAAAAGCATGAGTAAAACTATGTGTAGTCAAACCAGAATATTTTCATGCACAGAGTAAGTTGCTTTTAGCATCAAATAATTAATGTACCATTTGCTCACAACACCCTCTATTGAAAAAAATTAAAAAATAATTCCAAGTATGATAATAGCATCCAAATGAGATTTTAGCTTTTAAAAAGTCAGCATCAGTCTTCTACTCTACTGAAATTTTGTATAGGTTTTTAGATAAGGTGGTTTAGTTACATTAAATTCAAACAAATTTGTAGGTTTATTTTTTTGAACCAGAAACATGATAACTGGTAATAAGCATGCTGATGATATAACCTGCATGTTTTCTTACAATTTTTATATTTTACTCTAGTGTACACCACAAACCAAAAACAAGTACAAGAAAATCCTATTAAATACAACAGATATAAGCACTTAGACTGGTACACGTGTTATTACAGAAAATTGGGAATACTATCATTGGAAATTTCAATTCAAAAACAAAAGGTGGAATCTCGTAAGAGCTATTCTTATACAAGAAAGATTCCATTGTACTTAACTGCCATCAAATTTTTGTCTTGTTACATAAAATGTTTTAACATAACCATAGCAGCTGTAGTTTACCAGTTTACAGTTCTTTTCATATACACAGTTTGGTAGTTTCATGTACATCTGTAGAGATTACAAAAGACATGAACACTGGTATTAATACCAACATCTAATACAATACTAAAAAGATATATCACAGGATTATCCTTATACATTTTTTTTTCTGGATGAGTAAAATTATGACAGGAGTCTTACATTTAATAAAGATGTCAACCTACCTTTAATGATTGTTTACACATATTGTTATATGATTTTTTTTTTATCTTGCTATATTATTTACCTGGTGATTTAATAGTGTACTTGAAACTTAGTATAAATTCTTTTTAGTTATATATGTTGATTTATTTCTTCTCAAATTTATTTTCTTTAAAATGGTTTATAGCAATAGCCAATTCCAGATAGTTGTAATGAAGACATGCTGAACTGATTAATTTATTAGTCTAAAAACCCATTTCAACCAACTTTATCATCAGAACAGTTTACAGTCTCTGATCTACCACAAAAATACTAAACATTCCTTCCTAATATTGCCAACCTGCTAAGTTAGTTTGGAGTATCAATGTAACAAGGCCATAGGTAGCATCCTTGAAATATGCACTTAAACAAATCTACAAAGGACCACTCTCTTAACAGTCATTGAGCCATCATCCTATAAAACATCACAGAAAAGATTCCAGAGTAAGGGGTAACTAAAAGGCTTGCATATTAGACTGAACTATTGTTACCATTATCATTAGATATTCTTCTGTGTGGAAAAGAAATCTGGATCAGCGATACTGAATTTAAACCTGATACATGGATAGGCTCTGAAACTAGTCAGAATACCTTGGCAAGAGCTTTAGACCACAAGATGCCTACAAGAACCAGCTGCCCTTTCTTTCTGACAAAATGCTCAAAATAGGCATCACTTTAACTTGGCTAAGATGGGATGTGGCTGCACTTACTACCAGCAGATGCTAAACATGGAAGCTGGCAATCAGACTGAATTAGCATCAATACAGGCCTGCCTCAAGGATTACCACTCTCACCAGTCCTCTACAACATATATGTCATGGATTTAGCCTGCCTTAGCAGTCCAACCAGATGCCACGTGCTAACCTTTGCTGATGACATTTTGGTGTAAAGCAGAAGCTCTAGCAAAGCTGAAATCAAAAGCAAGATGTAACCATCCCTTAGCAGAATGAGAAACTAGTACAATGACTCAAAATGATCATCAATCCTGCCAAAGATAGAGCTACATTCTGCACATTTAACAACAGACATACTGATGAAGACAAACCATCACCACCTTTTACATGCATTGCCATCCCTCTGGAAGAAACACTGAAGTGCTTGGCAGTAACCTTTGACAGTTAACTTGACAAAAATTAACACTATGATAACCACAGCTACCAAAGGCATCAATGAACTGAAAGTTGCTGTAAGAAACAAAGCTGAAGAATATAACCTGCTTATACTCTGCCAAAGTATTATTTGCTCCATCCTATATTACACTTTAAAGATCAGTATGAGTGCTATATATCTAAATAAGATTGAAAAGATACAAAAAAACTGTTTAAGACTTGATCACAAATTTAACTTCAGCCATCGTCATCATGCCCCTATTACACCTTATGTGCCTCAGAAGCACTGCTGAATATCAACAGCACTTATAAGTAAATTCTTCACTAGGACATTGCAGTGTAGACTGCACTCTATCAGTGAGCTACTGCCCTTTTCAGTTGGGACAGTTCAGCTCCATAATGGCTCTAAGACACCAACCAAATAGGAGATAGCCAAAAAGACATCTCAGGACAGTCATGAATGGACAGGTGAAATATAACCATCACTAAAATAATTGGTCATCATCACCACCACATCTCAGATGTCCCCTTGCAGAATGACCATCTGGCACCACTGGGAACTGGAGAAGTAAGCCTAGACAGAAAACGATAGAATGGACCAGAGAGTGAAACAAAAGTAGCCTGTCAACAATTATATGAAGTTCATGGTAAACAATCACCAGTTATAGTCACAAATAGTTCTTCATCTCATGAAGCATCAACATTTAAGTTTCCAACAATAAACACAACGATGGAACCGGAAGCATAAATCAAACTCTATTCTGTTTTACTGAAAGTTGTGAATCACAAATAGACAGCACCACAAAATATTTATGACTGATTTGCATACAGTTCTGTGTAAAATTCAGGGTAATTGGTCCAAAGGTAGATGGCAGGAAGCAAACAAATGAATGGTAAGACCATCACCTGGATTTATAAACAAAGAAATTGACACGCTTGTACAACTCTATTGGCAGGATTGTGACTACTCTGCACTAGTAAGGAAAACAGAAACCATGAAAAATATTAATCAACATTCAAGAAGAAAAAGACAACTGAAAAACAAAGTACTCTGGTGCAGCTAGGAAAAACAAAAGATGGGAAATCTATAAGATAGTATAATGCCAGAAGGCCATTTCTAACATAGTGAAAAAGCACTCTTCTACCTCCTGCAAGACAGCTGGCCTCCACATGACAGGTCAGTGTCTAATGGTGCTGCATCTGGTATTGTCAACAAGTGCTTAACTCAAACACAATTTGCCAGAGAATGGAATGCACTTTCATGATATTTAAACATTCATGTGATTAAAAGTTTTATCTGTTTATTTTTATGGTTAAAAATTACCAACAAATGAATCAAATAAACTACAATATTTGGATTAATTATAAGTGGCTATTAACTTCTAAAGTTTAACTGGGGAAACTGAAGCAGTCACTATATGATGAAAATCCAAGGATATAAGTCTGATGTGATTGTACATACCTTAAAATTTGTTCTCATTACAACTTCTTAATGATAATTTTATAGAAAATTATTCAATATGTTTCATTTTTCTGTAACCACACCAAGTAAGTTCTTGTCTTAACCATATTACAGGTGAATTATTTTTTTTTAAAGATTACAATCAACTGTTAAAATTCTATCATTGAAAGGAGAGAAGAAACAAAATGATGGTAGTTTCACAGAAGTATTCAGTGTATTAAGAGCCCCTCTAGACTTTCTTGAACTCACAAGTGACTGAACAGGGAAAACAGAAAATAAACAACTCATGAAAGATGTGAAGTTCACACAGACAAGAAGTGGGGGGGGGGGGTGAAAACAAGTAACACCAGAACATTGAAACAAACAGGTCAAAAATTGTCAAATAAGGAATGAACCCTGATGATTCAAAGCACAAACAGCATCAAAGGCAGTGGATATATTCCTTTTAGTTTAGTGTACTTGGTGTATCTCAAAAATCAAATCATAGTAATACCAATAGCTTAATAACACACACACAGACGCATGTTTATGTAAATTCATCATTACCTAACCAGATACTCACGAATTTGTCACAAAGATTCGCATAATTCATATATATGTGTGCGTGTGTATGTATTTTATAGAATTAATATGGCATTCATTTAAGCATTTAAAAAAATAGAAATGTAACACATTTAGGTAGCAAAAAGTTTAGGTAATGAACATAGGTCACGTTATGCTTTAAGTATAACATTATAATCATAATCTGCCTCATATCGACTACGATGTAATTCCATTTCTCCGTGAATATTTGAGTTTCCTATCTAACCATTAATAATGTATGTCTTTTTTACAAGTTATATACTATGCATAATTAAAAAGAGTCCACAAACGAAACATACGCTATAAGTAGTAACGCGTGTTATATTCAAAAAGCAAACGGTGCTTAACGGATACTTCATATGCAGTAACGCTTCCCTAAAGCACAACATGCACGAAGAATTAACCCTACGGGATGACTGGTCTATCTTTTACGCTACAGTTCTATTATACTTCCAGCTTATCATCTTGCTCTTTCGGCCAAACAAACCCACAAAGAATTTTTCAAAACTTCCGTTTCCCTACAACGAGATTTTTATTCTAATTATTTTCACATCAACTATTAAACGTCGTCAGTCTTTCTTCTGCCCACAAAAACAATATCAACTTAGAATATTATTAACGTGATAATATTTAAAGTTCATAACATAATAATTACAGCTACAACATATGTAACTTGGTTATATATGCTAAGACTTTTTCATTACACATACATGTGTGTGATGATGAAAAAATCTAGCAGATATAACTACGTTATAAAGAAACCATCATACACTACACACTCCACCACCTGCCTCCCTTTTCCACGTCAAATTCCAGACAACAACACTAAGTTAAATAGAATATTTATAATCTATATGTGAGCTCGTATGTAACTACCATGCTCACCCAATTTCTTCGCGAGGAAACTCCGTTTTGGACTCGCCCAGCACATGTACACTGTACAGTTGTGGACGACCTAATGCTTGCAACTAAACCATGCTCTGACTGACTGAAGTAAGTTAAACACATACGAAGTTTTTGTTGTTGTTTTTTGTTTTTTCAAGTTGTAAAGTTGTAGTGCAAAGTGAAGTATTTTTGACATGTTCAAATAAATTTACTCAGACTGCAAGATAAATCAAAACTATTTCCTGGCGTCACGATTAAGTATTTTAGCCCCTGTGAGCACAAAAGAAAAGCTGTGGGAATAAGGTTTTGTTAGATCTGAAGTCTGAAGACCGTAAATTTATTTTAGCATACATACATACGTGATAAGGCCAATTTTCTTCAGTAACATCAGCAAACGTGTTACGATGGTTATTTTTCAAAACATCGCTTCTTATCGTCACTCGACCATATCGCCCATCTAATGTCAAAAATGCACCCCTCCTCCCCCTAAAAAATCATATTAAACAAGCTAATACTGCCAGATTTTCTTTTAGGTTTATGTGGAAAATATGTTTAAAATATTCTACATTTATACTTAAGTTAACATTGTCAAAAGTTGAACAGGAAATATGTGGTATTACGCAGATAAAACAACAAAATCAAATTCTGATTAATCTCTGATTTAAGACCAATGGATAATTACCGCTAAAAAGCAAATGTTGTATAGTCTCACTTGTATTCTCTTACGACGTCACTACTACTAAATGTCAATAGGGTTGGTTTGGTTTGTTTGGAATATCGCGCAAAGCTACATGAGGGCTATCTGCGCTAGCCGTCTCTAATTTAGCAGTGAAAGTCTGGAGGGAAGTGCAGCTAGTCATCACCACCTACCACCAACTCTTGGGCCACTCTTTTACCAACGAATAGTGGGATTCGAACCCGCGACCCGCAGATTGCGAGTCGCGTGACCTAACCACCAAGCCATGCTAGACCCCAATAGGGGTGGAAACTGAGTTCTTAAAATGGGAAACCATTTACGAAAAGATCATTTTACTTTTCTAATGCTCGTTTTTTCATTTATTCTTAAAAATAACAAATTCTCTGGGGCAAAGATGCTTCAAAATATCGGTCCTGCTACTAACAGCTTCGGTTTTTAGAAATGTGAACTTGCGCATGATAAGATTTATAAAAATCAAACTTTAGGATCACTCCAATTTCCAATTCTTATAAATGGTATCCATGTTAAAAAATTGTAGCTTGTACACATTCTTATTCCATAATGAAATTTAGCCTTCGATATATTTTCTTTCTTGTACGTAGTTTCCGTATACCTTCCCCAAAACACAAACTGTCATGAGTTGAAACACTTTTTCTTGTGTGTTCAAGTACAGATGTATGTGATTTAAAGAAATGGCAGATTAATTAAGGTTAGACTAAGCTTTCCAAATTAAAGTAAATTAAACTATCTATATTTCAAAAATAATATACTTTTTAATAAAATAAAAAACATAACTTAAACTGATAAAAATAAACATATACATCCACACATGGTCATATTCGAAAACATAAAAATTATCAAAGATAACTGATGTAAGGAAAATATAGTTAACGTTTCGGCCAAAACGACCTTTACTGAATATAGGGTCAAGGTAAGATGCAGTATTTTTTTACACTTGTTTTAATTACCTATGTCAAAAGTAACTTTAAACAGCCCATTAAACACAAAAACACTACGAATTAAGTAAGAGACGATAGTGCTAAGTTTTTACTTTACTTCAACTATATTCAACTTGTTTATCAACGTCATCAGATAATCTACTATATAAAAAAAATGAAACAAAAACTATAAAAGACAAAATCAGTCCCAAGTCATCCAAAATAATAATCATCATCAATATTGGGAAGCTAAATTCAACACATTTTTCCAAGATAAATCAACTCCTCCTAAGTTTTTAACTTCAAAGTATTGACTGGTGTTAGGTATGTTATTGTCTTTTCAATTATTTTTGTACATCACTTTTTTTTAAATGAAAGCAAAACTATTGCAATTCTCCTTTAAAGTGAACCACGTGTGAATGATATTTTACTCCAAAAACAAAATGGGGTAAAAAAACTTTTTAAAAATAAAACCAATACATTTCACCCTTTCTGACACTTCAAAAACTTATAATTTTACACTTAATATTTTTCCTTTTTCTTTCACTGTCAAAAGTATCACAATTTCTCAAAAAGTCCGAGATACTGAAAAAAACACATTTTCCGACAGATATAGCTGCTAAATGATGAACAATTGAAAGCATTGAGTAGCCTGTTTACAGAAAAAATTGTTTATCACAGAAAAGCATGGTAGAAGACAGGCTGGATAATCATTTTCAATTAAAAGAATGGCCAGCGTTTCAGCCACACGATGATGGTCGTTACTCCAAAACAATGAACGATTATTATTGTTCAAGGTATTTTTAAATATTCTCGTATTTTCAAATTTTGCCAAGCCAAAACTGCAATTTTAAAGTTTTCCTGCTATATCTTCCACAGATTCTTACTTTGGAAGAAAAATTCATCCCATTCACATGCCCTCTCCCTTTTCATACGTACTTACACTGTAAAAGATATAAAATACAAATTACTTTACATACATGAGAGCGTAGATTACTCAAAAAAAAAATGGGTTGCTCTGTTTAACTCAGCTGGCGGGGTATCATAGTGAAATTTGAAATTAACCTTCCAAATCCCTACACAAATTATTGAGTCTTACATGTACTTAAAGTACTATAGAAACATACACATGGCTGTATTTAGTTGAGTGAAACCACAGTTGCACAATGAACTTTTTAAAAGCACTACAGTTATAAGCCTTGTCGTTTCTCTTTCATATGGAACAAAAATGGGTCTGATCTACACCTGAAATTACCATTTTATTTTGCTGTTTTTTAAAACAACAACCTCGTAACAACTTTGTGAATTTCTATTTACCTGACATAAATGCAAGTATCCTTTAAAACTCCCTATATAAGATAACTTTTTGTTTCACGTTGAACCTGCGTTTCTTAGTAGACAAACCCACTAGTTATGCTGAACATATGGCACACTCGAACCTCTACATACAATATAGCAGTTCCATAAAACAAACACTAGTCAAGCTGGGTGCAGCCACACGTCTTTACATTCTATCTGTGCGAAAGTACTTTTAAATCAGTCTACTCGTTCTGTTATACCTAATACGTTCGCTTTACTTTTCAGGTTTACAGACTGTAAAACAGACAATTAATAGGAATATGGATATTACAACGCTGAAGAAATGCGAGTACCAGATCTAGGTTAGGTGCGTAGACTCAAACAGTATTTTGCAATACATTAAACCACTATCTGACAAGTCTGTGTATGTCCCCCCCCTTGTAACCGGCGAACTGCTGGACCGATTATCACTAAACCAAGCATGTGCCCCTATCTCCTCCCCCTCACCGGTGAGTGACAGACCTGTGTTGGAGTTCAAATCTGACCCCCCCCCCTCCTTCCACGTCTACTTACACGGGGGCTATGTTTTTCCCAAGTACTTCAGCTATATATAGAGAGGAGATCTCTCACTGTAGGCATATCTTATAATCACAATTCTGTAAAATAAAAATATTTTCATACATCTGTGACGTAAGCACACACAATTTTTCTTCATATTACACAAAGTTTAAATGCTCAGTATTCCATACGTATCTCGCCTGCTTACATTTGTTATGACGTTGAAACATCATTTCTTAACTGGTCAACGGTATGGATCTAATGTCAGCTTTGATATGAAACATATTTAAAGCATTTATTATATTCAACACAACTCGGATTTTTTAAAAAATATTATGTAGTTTCTAATAGGTTAATATTCAAGTATGAAGCTTATGCAATAAATGTTGTCTCTCATCGTCATGACATCAATAAAAGTATGCGGCAATTCTTTCATCAGAACCGGCTCCACGTTTATCTCTTAAATTAACCAACAACTGGCTTTATATTGAGAGTTGGCTATATATACACACACACACAATTAGGGTTTCAAGCTATACGTACACTACACAACGGTTTGTACTTGGAATGGCACACATTCAATCATCAAGTGTTATAAACACTTCTCACATTCAGTTACGAGGAAGATCCAGTGGTTAATGTGAACCGCATTTACTTATTTGCTGACAACGACAGTAGTTTTTTTTTTCTAAAACGCACGACACTTTTTAAATCAAACCTCTCTATATATTCAAATATACGATTCCAAGAAAAACGAAACGACGTTGTGATCATCAACGTTTTACGCTGCATTGAGCAACATACAAGAAAACGATATTCCATTCAGGATGTCCGGCCTATGAAAGTGAAAATAAATAAATAATAACTACTTTAAATTCATGAACATAAGACACGCGATTCATAGCACGCACAAGATAAGCTACATTTCTTAGGGAAAACAACAACTAGAATACAGCAGATGTGAAGCTGTAGTTTGTTTTTATGTACGTATACCTCGCTGAGAAATGTACAGCAAAACTGTGGACAATCATATTCTTGGGTAACTTTGGGGGTTTTGCCGACAGAAAATAGGAACATCCAAAACTCACTATATAACACTGTCTAGTTCTCTACTACTTCTGAGCATATGTTTCTTTTCATATTGGAAAATTATACGATAATTTATAAATAGCTTTGTTTTTTATCTAATGGAGTTGAAGTAAGAATTGTGGATTTGCGTGAGGGCACTTGTAGGGTACGTCTGTATCGACGCAGACTTTCGAAGACAACCTTCAGTTAGCTACCAAATGACAAAAAAAATGATATGCATTTTTATTTGAATTTTATATTTCCCATAGTTCTTTCTCAAAAAAAAGCAAAGTACCTATTTTTCATATTACAGAACAATAAAATACACCGTAAAAAGTTGTAATACTTCGCTGCGAATAAGGAATGCATGCTGTTTAGCAGCTCGACAAATAACTAACTCAATAACAAGTTTCAATCCGAAACCACACGATGAGTCATCTTATTAGCTGGTGAGATATAGTTATATTAACAACAGTTTTGTTACTTAATCAAAATACAATTGTATGTTGTTGGAAAACGACGTCAATTAAGATGATTAAACATTTTAAATGAATGTGCAACGTCACGAAATCGAGTTCTTTGGTGTTCGAAGAATACCTAGCACCACCTCCACCAATGGGATGACGCGACACAATAAGCCTCTATATTCTGCTGTAACAGTAAAAAACAAAACAAATATTTACTAAACAAAACTCTCTTAATGCCGAATTTTCTTCATTGGCTTGCATTCCATTCTCCTGGAAAAGATACATTTTAAACTCCTTATTCCCTAACTCATTTTATACTTTATATTATATCCATATAAACGTCGGGATATTCAGAGATGGAGCCCTGTATATTAGAATAGAGTTAGTATATATATTATATACTTACTCCATTAAAACGTGCAGGCCTCCGTCTCTGAACATCTTGGAGTTTGTCGACCCTAAATACCCATCGTGAGGATAACGGTAAAAAGATAAAGAAACAATAAAATATAAACTTTAAGTGTATATTATGTCAACTTTAAAAATTCCACATCTAGATTACATTATATTTATATTTAGATAAACTCATCCATGCCTCGTTAACATTATGCAATCTTTGCATCAAAACCTTTCAAATTAGTTGCCATATCAACGGCCCATCTTTGATATGTTCATACTGTCAACAATTAGAAACCACTGTACTTGTCCATCTTTACTTTGGGGTCAGTGTAACAATTTTTCACTGTATAACTCGACAGCCGGTCATAACTATACGATAAGAACTGAAACACCATTTTAAGGAATTTGGATTAAATATTTAAGTGCGTTTCTTCTTTCAAATTTAAACACACGCTTCCTCGAAAATCACTTAATGTAATCAATATCGTGATGGTAAAGATTTAAAAATGTCTTGACTTGAACTAAAGGTCTCATACATACTGACGATTAATTACGTCAAATAGTTGTCATGCTTCTTATCAGATCAGAAACTCAAACCTACACGTTTTCTCAGTAAAAACACCTACTTTATCTGAAATATTTCCAAAATATAATAAAATACACATGTGAAATGGCAAATGTGCGAGTCATATGGGTGCAGTATTACTTTAAACGTGCTCTTTTTATATACGACCTAGAGTGTTTGAACTGAGAAAGGCCATGGGACTAAGACTAAAAGGGGCACTTTTCAAAATAAATAAATGGATAAACAGAAACTATTCAAGTAAACTGTATAATACTGGTGAGATTAGAATTAAACAAAAACCGGCCTAGGTCCCTACAAATTCCATAGGAATTAAATTTATAATACAGTTTTACAAAAACGGATTGTAAAAGCTTGGGCCTGACGCATCTAAAATTTAAGCTGTCGTGTATACATTCTGAAACACATCATTAAGGTGAAGTATTTAACATACCTGATACATCTTAAACATACTACACACAAGCCAACGAACTGGGGCAATGTCTATCAGTTTGACAGTCAACTACTATAAACAAGTATATGCCTAGACAATTACCATCGTTATATATATAAACACATACAGATTCCGTGCCTCACGTGTCAATTCAACCAAAATTGATCAGATCACACAGAAAAATTATATATATATATATATAACAAATATCATTTTGAAAATGCACGAAGTTTTAAAAATAATCGTTTTTTACTATAACTGAAAAAATGTGAGGAATTTACTGATACTGTTATACTGTGGTATTTTAGATACTCAAAATACATCCAACAGAATTGTTACTAATACACTTTTACTAATATTTATCATATCAGTTGTTTATACAAATAACAAAGAAAACAAAGCAAACCACAAAGCAACTAGGTTGAAAGAATATTAAATTTTAAAATGATTTAAAGAAATATAAGGGACATTTAAAAACAAATATTTTTCCCTTTTTTAAATGGGTAATAAAAGAAACTTTCATCCTTTCAAGCCGTCTCCAAACTATCTTCTAAAAATGGGTTCCTCATCAAAGTTGAAATTTCAGTTTTGTGTATTTCTTTTTATTAAAGTCCCCTACACTTTACCCATAACTGTATTAAACTGGTAACTGCATGCATATACAAAAAAGTATTGTTATATTGTGCTGGATATTTCGAAGAAAATCTTTGTTTAAAATCGTCAATTACTAAAGTAGAGACATACAGTGAAAGTACATCTAAAATAAGTCTGTTATACATGTTTTAGTCAAGGATTACAAGAAACAAAAGGTAGTACTGAGCTTTCAAAGACAAAGGAAAAAATAGTTCACTAATTTTATGAATATAGTCTTCTTAACTGGCAAACAGTAGAAACTATTTAAAAAAACTTTCTACTGACTGACCAGGTACATTTTGTACAACTCGATAATTATTAAGATTTCATGTACAATGAACCATTTAAAAAAAATGATGACATTACAAATAAATGTGTTTTAAAACAACAAATTTTTGAATTGACACAACTAAAAGTATTAAATTTTTTCAAATAAAATAATTTTTCCTGCTGACAAATTTCTTGATAACTTGTGGTTCAGTGTCAATATGTAGGTGAAAAATGTTTTAGTAAAATGATTTTGGAGCCTCACCACACTATTACATCGAGTCATGCTCTATCTAACAACTGCATCTTGAAAACAGACCTGCAGTATATTCCCCACTGCACAAACCTCCATCATAACACTGTCATATGCAAAACACACACCGCTCCTCACTGCAGACTTTCCATAAGCCATCTGGTGTACAAGGATGATGGTTTCCTAGCAACCATTTCAACAGTATGTTCACATAGAAATCCATAGGTACTGTGAGCAGCAAACTGACCAGAATGCTATTGCATGGAATAGCATGAATACCCATTTCATTCTCCAGATACTTGAGGTATGTGACAGTTGAAAAGATGTGTTGTGGAAGAAACTTGTGTGTTTTTCCCATGGATGGAGATCTTTCATGGTTGTGTCACTTACAGCTGCCTGTAACACATAGATAGCTTTCATCATTTACGATTGTGTTCATGGATTCTCTCCTGTTACAAGATGCTGCACTTTGTTTACCATGGCTGGTCCTGATACCCCAAGATGATCCATACTTCTTTGTTTCTCCAATGCCATTAAGTAAAAGGGATATCCTCATTTTGTAAATTTTATATTACCACCCAGAACACATCTTTATGACTTAAGTGTATGAATATTTAATGTTAGAATAGGCCCTTCCATAAATTTTTCAAAATCAATCAATTTTCGGTGATATCACATTACCTACAAAATGGCAAGGTCAAATAGTAGTTCTGATACACGCAGTTTCACAGCAACTTTATATCAGCTGTGGTTGTTATGCGACTTGCTTATTTGCACATTGAAATTCATTTTAATATAACATATTCAACCCTCTGTATAATACAAATCACACAAACCATTTTTTCAAGTCTCCTGTTAACACACTAATTATTATGTTTCTCAAAACGGCAACAGAGCAGGATGATAGTCTATGATAATTTTTATTAATTTCAAAAATTTTATTTCAGTAGGCTGTATCAGCTAATACTGAGCTTAAACAGAAGTACTTCTAATATTTTATTTCCCCTAACTGTAACTTTATGGAAACAAAAAGCTTTTGTAAAAAAAAAACAGAAATATTCATTTCTCTTTTATCTGTTATAGAGATCATGTAACCATGTCTTAAAATAAAATTCAGTAAGTACTGAGATGATTCCTTTTCTTTATTTTATACATTTTCACAAAAATTGTGGAAGTTTGATTTTACAGTCTTATTTTGATACTTTAACAAATTATAAGCAAGTGTTATTGCAGCATGAATAAAAATATGAAGATACAAATATATGGTTAAAATCACTGTACAAAAAAGGAAATTTATGAAGCTCATTTGATACTTGTTTCCCTCTTAGCAATTTTAACCATATCTATGTTGTTGTAAACTTTTTTAATGTTTTTAATTTAGATGTTTGCTAGAGAAAGCTCATCATTTTGATGACAAAGATTTAAAAGTTCATGAAAGTGAAGATCAAAATGGTTAGTGTGATATGTAGAAATGGGTACAATATAATTACAAGTACTGAATGATTTGGGATTGAGTCAGTTCAGTGTCAGAAAAGTTATTCAGTTTAGTAGCAGTATATTTTAGATTAGTATTTTAATTAACTTCCTTATAAAAAAAATACATTCAAAATGATTTGACGACACCAGTGAACCAATGTAACAGTTCAACAGTCTATGGTATTTTTTTATCTTCAGAAGAATGATAAAAAATAGTGATGTAATAGAAGTTTTTACGCTAGTTATATCTACATAAAATATTTTAGGCACTTTTGGTGAAATTGTTTGATAATGTTAATAGAACAATAGGTTACATTAAGAATAGTTTAATGAACTTGGTGTAATTGCTTGTTTGATATCATCAATCTATATGTAAATATACTGAAACATATACATAGCCTTAGCAACATATAGCTTATCAATGCAAAAGAATCAAGGTTTAATGAGCCAGTTAAAATATATAATTGTTAGTTATTTACTGTGATCAGATAATGATGTAAATATTCATTATACTCATAAATCTTAGAAAATTATCATTGTGAATAGAGAAAACAAAAAGTATCCTTTAGTTACACACATTCTATTGACACTTGTGCAACGAGCAACACTAGCTAGGAATATTTAATGGATGTCATGCCTGCTAATTCTCAAAATTTACACTGGACCATCAAATTGATTGGTTTGTAACTCAAAAAGAATATTTTATGAAATGTCTTATTTTAGACATTTTTTTACCTTTATTTTAAAAATTAGAAATATTATAAAAGGGAAATTGTAACAAAATGAAAATTATTTCAAGAAATTTTTATCAGTTCTGATATCTTATGATCCATCTTTTAAATATAATTTTTATATCACAATTTTATAATGGTTGTATAGCTTATTAGTTTATTATTTATATAGATTGTTTAACACAAATCAATGATTTCCAAGGGTAAGTACTAAAGATAGATGGCACTACAAGTGCACATGTATGCAACATTTTTCAGTTGTTTCAGAGGTTATCTTCTAAAAATCCTGAACAGTCCATCTGATAAGAGTAAGAAATAAAGTTGTCAGAGACAACCTTTAAACACAGAGAATATGTGTATTCCATGAGATTATTATAAAGGAAATATTTTACTACATTACATGGGAAAATAAATAACTGTAGGATTTGCAAGTTGTACAAAATAAAAGTATGATGGAGATAACTAACAACATGAGAAATGTCCATTTTGTGATAAAATGTCATATTTTTACATGTATTAAAATCCTATGCTCACCTCAATACATATAAGTCACACCAAAATATATTTAATCATTTAAAGAGGCAAAGTGTGAAGAGCTACTTCCATATTTGAATTTTGTACAGAAAGCTTTTTTATATACAAAAAAAAGCATGAACTACAAGTTATATGTTCATACACAAAGCTGTTTAAAATACTATCTGTACAGTGACCACACCACTGGGACTGAACTCTGAATTTCAGTATTATAAGCCTTCAAACTTACTGCTGAGACACTGAGGAGGTGACAAATTATATAAAAATACCAAATACATAAACAAGAACCTCAAGAAACTGAGACTAAACAGAAAGGAAGTGTGATTCTTTGAAAGCCCTGAGCTTAGCTAGAAAACCCACTGGCCACTATCACCAAGTCATCTATCTATCAACAGATATGTGTCTGCACAGTTTTATCAATATGTTCTTTAGGCCTTATCAGCAATTACCGTATAGGAAAAACAATGTCAGGTGTAATTCAAGAACTTATGAGTGAAAGTAATTAAAAAATGTGCAACTATACAACTGTGAAACAACATACTATAAATAAAAATGAACACTGAATATAAGGGTCACCTTCTGTCTTTTCTGTCACTGTATGAAATAAGTATAACTGAAAATTCAGGTTACTTGAATTATGAAGTCCACTCTCTGAAATTTGTGTTTAAAATTCTGTAGAATTATTACTATACTTGCCTACCAAAATATATTACTGGTGAATAATAACCAGCAAGCCTGTAAAAATTTCTTGTAGAAAAAAAAACTTCTCTACAGAATAATAAAAATTGTTTTTATCTTCTGCCTACATATAGATCCCATTGGATGGGTAAAAAACGTTTAATCACTGTGAAGCCCTCTATAACCCAGCCAAAAGTTAACAGTTTCAAGCAAAATATACTTTAAGCTTAATTAAGTGACATTTGAATTTTGTATTTAACAAACTTAATCCAAGAAACATTAAGAGCATTTTTGTTGACAGTTCAATTTATAACTGACCGTTTAAAAGTAGTGTGTAGTAAAGTTTCAAGAAATGTTATGTTGATTTCACTTTTATTTTATTACACTTTAAATTAATTAATGTAAAACATTTATTGGACCAACCATGTTTAAGTTCTAGAGTTTAATGTCAATATTATGCCCAACCTACATTTCGTACACTGGACATGTTGACCAATTTGATTGTAAAAATAGGAGAAAGGTAACAGAATGTCATTCTATCCATCAAGGTCACCATCAAAAAATATCAATGCCAAATCAATCCTAAAATTGCTCATTTATAAACCAAACTTTTGTTAATCCTATCTGTTATTATACACAAACAAAAGTATTTTTATTATTCTAAACGTTTACTGCTTGATAAAGCCTTAAGGCAAAAATAAATAAAATAAGGTCATTAAAATATTTTTATACTTGACAAGTCATTTACCAATTTTAATACAGAAAAAATTTAAGAAAAATACACATGAAATATTAAGTAATAATGATGAATATTACAGCAAGATCTTTTGGATGATATGAGGGTCTTAAAAAATTTCTTAAAAATAAATGTTCAAATATTCCCTTAAAGAGCCTCTCATAAATAACAATCAATGAAATGGCTCCACAAGCACCGTTACATACTGATTTTACAAAGTATATAATTCCTGTTTTATTTTACTTAACAATAAAATGACCTTTGCTTATTTTGTGGACTATATCAAAAACAAATAACTATATTTTTTCCAAAAAGTTTCATAATGTCCATGACCTTTTCTCTTTTTACAAATTTTTTGACAATGTTATTGAATAGTGTATTGTTCTCTACCATATAATAAGACTTACTATTAACTAAAAATGTCAGTAAAAGATACTGATGTACTTATATTGGGGTTTATACACGCCTTTGTTTTTGTCCTTTACAAAAGAATAATGGCCTGTCATTTAAAGAAAAATTACATAAAAATGTGATATTCCAGAATTTTTTCACATACAAACTTAGCATTTGACAAACTATTATTAGAAATTTCAAAGACTTTTATACATATATATAATAACTAGTATATTTATGCATATCACTATTACTTGTAAATATTTTATTTCTAAACCAATTACTCATTTTTTCTTAGTAAAAACAACTGCAAAAAACAAAATATATTCTGCTAAACTTACCTCATTATAACCTGCAGTAAGTAGTTCCAGATAGAGTCGTTGAACATTAGGGTGTCTGTCTAATCCATTAGAACCAGAGCTTACCCCACTGCTGCTTCCACTCCCAGTGACCTGACTTGGACAGCTATAATCACTCCCTGTGCTACTAGCACTACTTAATTCACTTCTACCATTGCTGGGCCGATCACTATTTGCAAAAGGCAACAAGCTATTTCGAATCTGTGCAAGTGCTTTTTGTCTGTAGTCATCACTGGTGGACTTAACAGCACCCCCTCCACCGGCAGAATGCTGTTGGACGGCATTCATTGTGTTATATTCTGCCTTAATCTGCATGGGCTCCAACTTTGGTGGGGTCGAAAGTGGGCCAAGAGATGGCGAAACAACTGATGAACCACTAGTGACAACTACAGAAACAGCTTCTCTGCGCAGGTGACCCAGACTATCTTTGATGTCCCGTAGCATCTGCCACTGGCTCCCTACAGCAGCACTGACTGGAGAGTTCGGGAGAAGGTTTTTTGAGCGTGTCTGACTCTCCCCTTCTCTCCGAATCATAAGTTGTGTATTTTTAGCAGCAATGGTTCCTAGTTGTGTAGAAGCAAACACTTTCAGTCCTGCCTGTGTCAAGGGTAACCTTCGTGATTCTTGGCAGCTTCAACGATGGCATGGCTCATAGAAGCCACAAAGACAGTAACAGCTTTTGAAACCACTGCTCCAATTCCTCCCCAAGGCCATTAAACTACACCACTACCAGAAATAACTACACTAAGCTGGTATTTTCAGCCTAACAAACTTAAAGCAGGTCTCCTGTGACACACAAAAGCACAATATCCAAACACTGATATGCACTTCCTGATACAATGAAGTATGATCAACAACCTTGAGAGTCTGACAAATCAACCTTCATCACTGGCCATCAGATAATGCACCTCCATTACAGACAGCAACAGAACTCACTCATGCTGCATATCTACACCTTAAAAAAGAAAAAAAAAGAAAATGCTTTAAATGTTTACATTGTACTGAAACTTATCTGAAACATTCCACATACTATGCCAAATATATTCAACATTCCAAAAAAACTTTTACTCTCTTCTCATTACAAAGCCTTACTATTTGTGAGGCCTCATTGTATTTATAAACATCTATATACCAAATTAAAAAAAAACCTTTCATTTACATGTATCTTCCCAAGACATGCACATATAACAAAATTCAAATCCAGTAAGCACTGCGTTGATATTTACAATATATATATATATATATATATGTGTGTGTGTGTATGTGTGTGTGTGTGTGTGTGTGTGTGTGTGTGCGTTAAAAGTCATGAAACTGTGACAAAAAATTAAATGAAGCATAAATTATAAAAAAAAAATTAGTATAACAGTAGCTGTTTCTTTTGGTGTAGTTTCACCATATAAATTCATGATGTTGGCATAACTAGAACTCATAAAGGAAGTTTAAAGAAAATAGGGTAATCATTAAATATTTTAGCATTTCATAAGTACTATATGAAAAAAAAATTGCATGTTCTATTTCCTGTGAAAACAAATTAAATGTAACTTGACACCTAAAATAACTATAAGAAACCTATATTGTACATTTACCCAACCAAAAGTCAAAGCAATAATTTCATGGAAAATACTTCTAGTCAGTTAACTGATAAAATGACATCACTCATGATCATGGGTGATACTGAAAGTCATAATTAACATGTATACATTTTATTTAGCAATGCCCAATGATATAGCTTCTTTCCCAAAGAGTTTCTTCCACCTTTGATTTAAAACTTTGAATTATATTAAATATACTATTATGCTAATAAAATTATAATGATTAAAAAACACTCAGCTTAATAACACAGATAGCAGTGCCATGAATTTCTTAATCTTATTTTATAAATTTTGTTTCATTCAAAAAAAACTAATTACCTTTTAACTTTTGGACTTAAACTTTAGTTCTAATGTACTTATAAGTATCAGTATATCATTATACTGATATTTTCAAACAGAATTTGTTCTTAGATTAGGGTAAATTTAGTACCACACAGGATAATTAACAAGTGAAAGTTCAATCTTTCTCTCAATTTTATGAGAAAAAAAAAGATGCTGTCAACAAACTGTCTTCTCAATATATACAAAACTACTGTATATGTAGTAAAATCAAACTTTAAAATAAAGTTTCTTAAAATCTGTCAAATCAACTCCATATGAAATTATGTTTATATTATAATACTATAAAGACATGTCAAAAACCTATAAATGTGTAACATCTGGCACTCTGAACATTTAATAAAAACAAATTTTTGAGACACAAATTAAGTTTAAAGAACTCTTAAGATAAATACTCTTAAATGGACTAGAAACAGGTTGTAAATCTAGTTATTTTCTAAAAAAGATTCAAAGAAATGAAAATTTTCAAACCTAATGTACCTTAAACATTTCACCCTTTTATATAAGCTGAGAAATGGAAAATAAAATGTCTTGCATATACGAATTATAATATGACATATTTTCTACATTAAGGCCCATAATTAAACCTTTAGATTTTAAAAAAAATTATAAGAAGGAAGTAAAAAAAACAAGAAAAATGTTTAAAGCTTTTGTGAAAATATGAAGACAGTTTGTAATAACTTACTACCCGATGCTTCATCTTACAACTAAAGTTTGAGAAAAAAGAAAACACAGTACAAATATAACATTTTATTGTATTATTTAAAACCTTAAACTTCATTAAATGATGAAACTTATTTTGAAAATAAATCATAAGTATAATATATCCTATGTAGGTAGATTTCTACCCACCTGGTTTCTAAGGATGTGCCAATATATATCATTATTTGTACCAGTCATATTGGCCATTTTGCCAACATATTAGTATCAGCTGATATTAATAAAATATCAAACGATGAGCAAATAACTCTTCATTCTATTTCACCACAAGAAATACCACTGACTGTTCACAACTATACTACTAAACACACAAGCTAGGCTGGTAGAGATCCTGATGAGTAATACTCAAATGTCACTAACATAGCCATACAACTGACTCTGTTGCATACACACATATATATATATATATATATATATATATATATATATATATACTACTACTACACACCACTACTATCTTAGTATATTATAGAG
>NW_013665810.1:290507-315360 GCF_000517525.1 Limulus polyphemus | reverse complement strand
CTGTTGTCATACTACACTACATATATATATATATATATATATATACACATCTTTAACATACACACACACCATTCTTATTGTAGAATTATATGGAACAGCTCAGGAGAAATTTTTTCTTAACATTATCTGTGGAAAATTATAGATATTTTTTTATGTATTAGCTTATATGGAATATCCTAGAAGTTTCTAGACAGTGCTTAGCATGTAGATAATGAAAGTAAGCATTTACAAATATAATAGTAACACGAAAGATAAAATTGAGTCACTATCATGTAATTTAACATGTGCACAAGTATTATAGCTGAGAAAGTCAACAACTCTTACAAGCACAACATAATTATTTGCAAAGGTTTCATTTTAGTAAAATTATATAGAATATGTCTAAACAACAGTGTTAAATACACATGAACAGTGACCCAGTTCCTTAATAGAGACAATATTATACATTTTCAACATTTTGTTTTTGGCTATCACTTATTTTTGGTGCACTTACTTGTTTTTTTACAATTTACAATAACAGACTAATCGGCAGTTACACAAAACAAAAAGACAGCTTTGATATCCAAGTAAATTATTGACCAAAAAAAAGTCCAGTTCACAGGGTACAAAGCACACATTTGTTTACTATAGTAACTACATAACGCTTAGGTCTCCTAAATACAAGATTTGATCTCACATCTTGAAGTTGATTGGGTATAAAAGAATTATTCTTGAACATATTGCAAAACAAAAAGTATTGAAAATATTTTTTAATTATTGTTTCATTATCACATATTTTGAGTTTTAAAATTCCAAATGATTATAAATGGTGTATAGTACAAATACAAATTACGTATATACATAATTTAAATCACCAAAACCTTAACTTTAAAGTTATAAAATAAAAAAATCTTGATTAAAGCTCACAAAGCAAAACAGTCAAACATTAATATCTCAAATACGTAAAATAAATACTAAATTTTACCTACAGCTAGAATATAGATGTTCTTGCATGTGAAAAAATGTCTTCATAATAAAAGCAAAAATATTTTATTGCAAAACACTTAACTATGCTTTAGTTAATTGACTGAAGCTTGAGTAGCCAAAATGCAAAAGTAAAAACAAGAGCGAGACAGGCTTTATCCAGCAATATCATCTTTTATGGTCGTAAAAACATTTTATTTTTTACCAAACCTTGTATATTACAGCTGTCATTACAGGACCTCTTGCCAAAAACTTCTGTACATGTAAATACAATATCTGAAGATCATTTGTTGGCTTCCTCCAGTTAATCATGTTGAAAAAATAAGAAATACTTTGTAGCAATAAATGCTGATTGAAAAATGGTTGGAAATTTTAAGCATTTCCAAGAGATTGTTTCATTGTAACCAGCTAATCACATTTGATGTTTAGCAGTCAAACAATGTTGTTAGGGGTAACTATGTCAATAACCAGTCCAAGTAAGTTTTCTCAGTTTTTGACCAGTTCACAGTTACCCAGCAGCGCCATGACATTAGTAATTTTTGAATCAACTAATGGGTATAATCTCTGGCACCTCACATGCATCTGTATGGCTAGCAATGGAATGAGAGGTTGACTTAACATATTTTAAAAGCATTGACAAAATGAAGCGGTCTCCTAACCCAATATTACTACAAAATGTTAAACATAAAAAACCACATGCATTATTTGAAAAAAGTATAAAGATTACTAGTATTTTATACACAGATATGTGAAAAATAGTTGTGACATCTTCAATGGAAAGGACAAAAAATATATTATAATTTTACATGGATGTCTTCTTATGATAAATTCTAATTCAAAATGCATAGATATACTTAACTAAACCCAATATCACTGTTATTATTAAAATAAAGACTACTGAATATGTACATTTCACTAATGTTATGGTATAAACATATTTTCTAAGCTGACAAAGCATAGTTATAATTAACTATATTAGTCATAAGACATTCAATAAATAATAGTAACAATTACTATAATAGGTGTACTATTATTGTCTTATGACAAACATACTTAATATTTTCACTACTGGTTGAAAATCATCTTTGCCATATTTTCATTTGATAAGATTTCAAAAATGATTAAGCCTTAGTTATGCATTCCTCACACTGATGTATTGGCCAGTCAAAAATTGTGTAATGGTGCTATAAAATCATTAGATTTGAAATGCACTGAGCATATTTTTGCATTGCCTGAAATTTGAAAACATCTTCCTGTGTCATTTTGGATTTTATGAATCCACAACCTATATATTGTTTTATTCTTTGGAAACTTGTGCCACATCATGTTCTTACCAGCCATTTTACTTTTGGTATGCCAGTGACTCATTTCAACATTAGGGTTTGTTTGTAAAGAATTTATTAAGTTAGAAATTATATTAATACGATTCAGCACTACTTTTTAATGTTATACCTAAGCAAAACATTTCTTGTTAATTACAAATTAATAAGAATTTTGCACAAATTTTGATTTAACACTATAAACATGCCTTTGGCAGGCTATACTTGTTAACTTGACCCATTACATAGTTTCACTACAGTTACCAAGATCATTCTTGGTATCCATAAAATGGATAAGTCTAGTTTGATCTATGATTCAGGGAGATTGACTGCAAAACTCTGTAGTATTTAACTAGGATTTTGAAAGAGGAATTTCACGTTAATCACCACCTTGATGCTGAATGACAAAACTGAGTTGCTGTATACAATTAATGATCATTAAATTATTACCAAAGAAATTGCTAGATAAGTTCTAGCTTATGCTCCAGGTTGGAATGCTCATGTACATTAAACATGATACAACTTCAGAAAATTTTGTTCAATATTTTGGCTAGCTACGCCTTCATACACAGAGCTTAATATCAATACAAAATTATGGAAAGAAAAATAGAGAATTATGATAAAATGTTCATTAGGAGAAGTTAGATTTTAAATTTGCAAATGAACTAATCTATGAGATCTAAAGATAAAAGTCCTCCAGTAAGAACCAAATAAGTTACTAATAAATCATGCTAATTAATCAAAAGCTTTTATGTAATTCTTTGGTTAGAGTGAAGGAAAATAGAGACATTTCTTTGTTTTTAAAAAATAGATATAAGGATGTTAATACTTCAACTTTCTTGGCTTAATCCTTTTTCATCCACTACATTGCTCAAGATCATATTACACTGCTGTAAGAGGCTTCTTGCACACAATACAAAGATTGCTTTTAACTGATAGATTAACTCTAAACTGGTAAAAGTTATTGTTTTTTTCAAGCATAATTGCTTAAATAGAAGTCTAAAATGTTAAATCTTTTTTACCTTTTATAAGACTTTAACTAGCCTCATTTACAAACTTATTTAAGGGACAAAAAAACACCTCAAATTCTCTCATTTTTTAGATTAAACAACAAGATGTTTTGAAAATTAACTGACTTCATAAGGTTTAGTATCATAATGGAAACTGTCATTTTCTTTTTCATGTATAACAAGTTTATAAGTTACTATCAACTTTACCTAATATGAAACTGATATTATTATGTAATTTTATCAATAACATTCACCCATTCAAAAACAAACCAGAATCATTTATACCAAAAGATCTTAATTACTTCAATCCACAGCCAGGATATATTCATCCCACCAGTTTAATCTTACTACACCTCATCAGCCTATTTTCTTTATCAGGACTACCCTACTTGGAAATTTTAAGAACATATCTAGCTAATTGTTTAAGAATGAATAGGGAACATGATCCCATTCCAACACATGATTTGCTTGTGGAGCCTTAGAAATTAGGTCAACATGTCACACTTACAGCATCACACAGCATGAACATTTCAGCTTATCAATGATACAGTGTCTATGTAGCTAAGGTTTCATGCTTTATGAATAGGAATTTTAATTTTCAGTAAGAAAACAAGAATCACAAGTATTTTAATTGCTTTCTTGTTAAAATAATAATAAAGCATACCCTAAGTAAATAGAATTTGTGCATTTCAAATTGTTTTATCTGCTGTTTGTTTCACATATCCATTTTTCTACTTGATCCATAAAGGTAAATTTGTTATAAAAATATACAACTTTTGGGAAGAAACCATTTAACCATCTCAAAATCAGCCTGGATTTGTTCTAGAAAGTTCATATTCCAAGCAAATAATGGAGAATGTCCCATTTTAGACTTGAATTAAGATTAAAGATGCTACACAAAAGACAGAAGTAATCTGTATTATTGACCATTTCCCATCCAGTTTGTTTACCAAAATTTACAAACTTACTAACTCTCCTTACTTTGCTTGTTCTCTCAAATAAAAACTTAAGTTCATTTTGCATTTACTCACTCAGATAATAAATTAAAGCAAAAACCTTAAATGTAGCTTCCTTCCTCGTTAGTAATCAGAACTTCCATAGTTAATTAACAGCATGATCAAGAATTTTATTATAAAATGCCATAAAATAGTAACACATACAGCAATAGCAAATACAAATAATCTTAACTGTTTTTAACAAATTTTTAAGAATGGTTAACATGAAGTTCTTTTGACAAAAAATTTTAATTTTTACAAAGGAGTTAAGCAATGATTAGACAGAAGAACTGCATTATGTTTAGTCAAATTCACTTATTATAAAATGTTGACATGCTGGTTTCACAAACAATACTACTTGTAGAAATTTATTAGAAACAACATGATTAGGATGATAAAAAACTTTGGAAGTGTTAGCAAAGGCTTGCACTTCAGAAGAATAAACTTATTGAATTACAAATGTCAACTATACAGATTTAAGAACAAAGGTGGACAAAGGTCAGAACTAATGCAGTAGCTAACGGCATTAATCATTTGCAGCATGGAAATTGCCTCTGTTCAAGAAACAGAAAAAGTAAAACTGTACTTGTAAAACAATTTTGTTCTGAGTAAAGATAAATCCATGTCTTTCTTTTTAACATAACATATAGTAAATTCTGAACAACATGCAGTCTTCATTTAAATTACATTTTTCAATATGTTCGTATTACTGATTTTACTTTTTTTTCCCCATTGTGTTTTCTTACTGTAATTTATCACAAATTTTTAATTTATTATTTCTCAATTTATTATTAAAACCAGAACAGTTCATCAAATGTTTCAACAAGCTAACTAACAAAATTCGTGATTTATATTGTGCAAGTTGGAATTAACAAAAAACGGATTATATGTTTCATTCCTTTTTTGTTTGGCAAGATGAAAATTTGGACTTTCATAGCTATAAACTTACTCAACAGGTTAAGTGTTAGCAACCTTAGTTAGTGTCTGGAGGTTGAATGTTGTGTGACCTTGATAATGATAAGCAGAAAACAAAATAACATTCTGTCACCTTTTTAGTGTTATATTTTAATATCATTCCTCATCCTTCTTTACTTAGCCTGCTACAGTTGGACTGGATGTTAACTTAAGACTTTGAACGAATATTACATCTACATATGTTTTAATACATGCATCCTGGCTAACGTTTTCCAAAAACTCGAGTATCGGGGGTAATGTTACATTGATACTAGTCGTTACCTAAATTTAGGCTAACTCTCCACAGCTTTTTTTTTTTAATATGTTAGGCCTAAAACACATTTCATTACCTCACCGATGGACTATGTGCCTTTTTTGGAAGATTCAGTTACAAAAACATTTAACTGAGCAACTCAATATAACCTTTCTATTTTATGTCTTAAACGTTTATTACCTCATTTTTGTGAAAACGATTATGTTTTAGTGAATTAACGTAATATTAATCTTACCCACGCGTACGACCTCAGTATTCGTGGCTCGCCGCCATATTTGAACCAACAAAAGGCAATTCAGTTACATAACCCTATACAGTTTGACATACGAAAAACTTAAAAATTTAAGAATACTTACCACAAAGTCTACGTATACTCTGTTCACATATAAAGCGTAAATAACCACAATTTTTCCTAGCAACAACATAGGTCTAACTTCATCTTACCACAGATCAGTTCATCTACTTTTCGCTCAAAACTATATCAAACACAGAGCCACAGGCGCTAGGCTTAGCTATGTTACAATCAAGGTCTGAAAAGGTAGGGAGAATTTAGAATATTATCAAAAAGATCCCTTTAAGTTTGACCCGTTTTCACCGCAGTTGCTTATTTTTCTATTAGGAGTATTCCTTACTGGATATTTTAATATTGATTTCTAAATAGCGAGTCAAAAAACTTATTTTTTCATTTCATTTATTACGTAAAAACGACAATTGCTAGAAATGTTCCCCTATTAAAATTTGTGATTGGCAGGTACCCCGCCTACTACCACATTGTTTGAATTCCAATGTAGTCACGTGGAGAAGTGATTGACAGTAAACCACGCCTCAATTAAGCATTTTTAACATTCCTCATACTATCACGTGAGTACGTTAAGTAAATGCTCCTCCCAAACGTTAAATTCTAACATGATATTTTATCCACGTGACTATTGTCGACAAAGAGTTTTTGTGTCACAAACGGGCGCACGTGGCAATTGGGATTTATTGTTTGCAAATCGCAAGAGAGCTTATAATACATAAATACAAAGATAGACAGATATATATTTGCGTGTGTTTATGTGTATGTGTATTATTAATTGTAATTAAGTATGAATACATAGCAAACACTTGAATGACAATTGAAGTACTTATGTCGGTGTTTCGAGTTTTGATTTAACGTTATTTCCTTTGTTTCTGTATTGTTATGAAAATTGTCTTTTAATTGTATTTTCAATCTGAATATATTTTGTATATAACAATGTTTGGTATATTAACCTAAAATAAATCGAGTAATAATAACGTATTTGGTGACTGTTTTATATCATCAGCATTCATCTGACTTGCTTGTTTTGTTTTTGTAATGTTTGAAAAGTATTTAACATTAGTATAACGTGTAACAGTTAAGTTTGTGTCCTTTGTTTATTTTGTATGCAAAGATCGAGATGGGCAATAAAAACTTTGTTGTTGTGCGTTAAACTTTATGCAAAGATCAACTAGATATTATTGTGTATCTAATAGACTACTAGATTTTCTAGGGTAATTATTTTTCAGCAATTACTTATTATTTGGTTAATTCTTTGAAGGATTTTGCATGTTAACCCAGTAAGATGAGAAGTACAAATCGGTCATTTTAATCGGATAGCTTGTTTGTGCTAGAACAATGATTCAGTGGCGTTTGGTAATGTTGAGTGTCTGCAATATTTCAATGCACACCCGAGTTGGGGCATTATAAGGATTTTGTCAAACATATCTTTCAAACTTTGAGTAATTCCTTGCGAGCATCTGAATAACTCTGTAATTCTATACTTAAAATAGTTTCATTTATCAGTCTGTAGATTGAATCATAATGTGTTTTTTTTAATATGACAGATACTTTAAATGATTGTTTCTTTATTCTTAATCTAAACATTTTGTGGCGCCATCTAGTATGGATAAACTTAGTAGTTTTATATAATTGATGCTTGAAACCGTCGGTACTTCTGAAATTCCATAATTACAAAATTAAGGAAAACGAAAACAATTGTAAGTTTCACAAATACATAATTTATTCACGATCATGGTTTCGCCAACAGAGCCATCATCAGGTACAGACTGAAATATTTTGTAACCCTGTACAATTATCTTGTTTTTTCCTCAGTTTTGTTAGTAGTTTTATTCTTAAAAATTGAAATGTAAATCTTTGAAGGATAAACACAATTTAAAATTCAATTTATTTTAATATGAAGTACATTTCTAGTTACATAGTTTCAATTATAGTTTCTTAAGTAATTGCTTTTTTTCTACTAATTCTTATGAACTTCAATAATATATTAGAAGTTGCGAGGCTTAATATTTACATATTTATTGTTTAAACATAACGAACCTTCATTTGCTAGTATATACATTGCACGACTTGAGATGAACGTATAACATTAATTGCCCCCCCAGTGGCACAGCGGTATGTCTGCGGACTTACAACGCTAGAAACCGGGTTTCGATACCCGTGGTGGGCAGAGCACAAATAGCCCATTGTGTAGCTTTGTGCATAAATTCAAACAAACAATAACATTAATTCGAAAACGCTTCAATGCTCATTATGAGCTCATATTATTTTTGAATATTGGTCTCTGTCAGTCTGATTGTCTTTAAAATCTCGTAATTATTTGTCTTAAATTAAACGTTTCAATCAGTATTCCTAGAACAATAGATGTAAAAAAAATCTGCTTTCAGAAATATTTCTAAATAGGAGAGCTCCATGTAACATCTGTGTAAATCTATATATAAAATGCTAAATTAAACATGTAAATGTATTAGAACAGAACAATGCTTGGTCAATCTAATTCAGCTTAACCTAAAGGACAGGGCCCGGCGCTTGACTCGCAATCTGAGGGTCGCAAGTTCGAGTTCCCAGCCCACCAAACATGCTCCCCTTTTCAGCCATGGGGGGCGTTATAAATCCCACTATTTGTTGGTAAAAGAGTAGCCCAAGAGTTGGCGGTGGGTGGTGATTAGTTTTTAATTGCTAAATTAGGCACAGAGCACAGATAGCCCTCATGTAACTTTGCGCGAAATTCAAAACAAACAAAGCCAAATCTAAAGGACAAAAGGCCTATAATATGAAAATTTTGCCTAAAATTAACTACAGAAGTTATTTAACCTATAATAGAGTGACTAAATCTAAGGAATAATGGCATAAACAAGTTAATTTTTAACTCGTTTTTATTTTTTCGCATGTGTATCGAATTCTATGTAGGCCCACTTGTGTAGTGTTGTTCAGTTTAAGGTTATTTTACATACTTTGCATCCATTTTTTAATTAAATGTGAGCTCCATTTCTTAGTAAACAGCTTCAGTCTTCATATACGTCGTACGTAATATGAAACGTGGATCTAAAAGGAGAAGGAACATATCAGCACCACGTAATGGTGAGCTAACATGCCTTCAAAGAGAAAGCAAACTCTTGTTGAAGATATATAATTTGTATCAAATGCCATCACGGTTTGCAAGTACCATATATCTCATTCTCTCATCGTTACAACATTTTAAGCTTTTTGTAAGATTATAATTTGGATCATACTAAATCTAATGTATAAGCTCAAATTTTGATGTTATTTTCTGAGAGTTAATATTACTATAATAATATTTTATCCTCCTATAACTAATATAGGGTAGTCCCCAAGTGAGTCAGTGGTAAATTTAGGACTTAAAACGCTACAGTGCAGGATTCGATTCCTTGCAGCGACAGAGCGCAGATAGCCCATTGTATAGCTTTGCGCTAAAACACCACTAACTACAAAGTATAGGGCATATTCATCGTATAATACGGTATAGGATATATCATTATTCAAATAATTTTTCTAAATCTTTATGTAGTTATTTTATATGTAGTTAACGACTTTCTGATAAACTTCCACCAATCCTCTTGCTTTGATAAATGTTACACACTACAACTATTGTTCTATTCAGCTTATACCTGTTTAGCATTATTTCTATGTAGGCTTCCTCGAGCGAGGTTATACTCATTTCAAGGGATGATACAAAATTTGTACAAGTTAGTATAAGTTGGGGACTCTCTCCGTTTAATTGTTTGTTTGTTTTGAATTTCGCGCAAAGCTACACGAGGGCTATCTGCGCTAGCCGTCCCTAATTTAGCAGTGTAAGACTAGAGGAAGGCAGCTAGTCATCACCACCCACCGCCAACTTTTGGGCTACTCTTTTACCAACGAATAGTGGATTGACCGTCACATTATAACGCCCCCACGGCTGAAAGGGCGAGCATGTTTGGTGGGACTGGGATTCGAACCCGCGATCCGCAGACTGCGAGTCGAGCTCCTTAACCACCTGGCCATGCCTCCGTTTAATATATTTGTTCAAAATAATCTTCAAGGTAAGTACTCTAAGGATTATGGTGCACCACACGAGGAGCGGTCTAACCTAAAAGTGTGGTATTTCGTAATTCTTAATCCTGTCTTCGTCTTCTGTAGACATATTCTGATCCTTCTTTTTACCCAACTGCCAGTTACAGTCTTACAATGAGATAAGGGCCAGCCAGTTAAGTGAAATATTCATATCATGTTTTCATTTATTTGTATAACTAAATATTTTACCTTATTGTACATTTGTTTAATTGTATTTCCTTTACCATTGCGTTCTTCTCATTTCTCTGCATAACAATTCTGTAATCTGCATTTTGCAGTTGCTTATAACTTTATGTAATCTACAATGGACTGGCATCCCGTCCAAATAGAATATATCACCAATTTTATCCGCGAGTGCCACTTTAAAGCACAGATCGAAAGCAATGGACCTTTTTGCCTTACGAGGCATGGCATGGATTTAACTTTCTTACCAAAACTCTCTCTCTAGGACATCAATGTACCTCAATACCACACGTGTAGCAACGTCTAGTGATGAAAACAATTTTGTCTCATATGATAGTTGCATTGTGTTCTACTTTACCATGTATAAGACTGCTTCTATGACCATACATGCATTATGATGGAGTAGAGATACATGTGCTTCAATTTTGTGATTGGTCAGCTACAAAAAGAAGGTGAATTATAAATACAGTGTTAGCATTCTCAAACAAATTTATGCCCATCTTGGAAGACTCGAACAATTCTTTCTCAGCTGTTTGACTTTATGATTGTTCGTATTATATTTTAATTTTAAGTGACATTTATTTAAATAATGTATACTTTCCCTTCATTTACTACAGTTTATCTTTATTCAATCCAACAGTACATTATTCTTCTACTCAAACAAGCAGCCAACTTTTAATTCACCTTTCTTTAGTAAATACTATGTTCATTTCATTCAGCTTTTCTCCCTGTTTAGTATTTTTCATTCTTCCTAGAATGCATCATCACACCCATCCTTCTGATAACTAGGTCCTCGAATCTCTAGTTATTGCAAAGATTAGGTAATAAGATACAAGTTCACAAATCCGGCTTCGATACCTGAAGATATTCAGTATGTTTCGACATTTGTGGTGAATCAGAAAATGACTGAAGGAAGAGTGTGCACATATTACGAGAAATACAACATTGTTATGGGTTAGCTATTGATAAGATTAAAAATGGTTTATAATATCTGAGGAAAAAGGTTAACACAGTTAATGTAAATAAAATATTCGAAGTATGAGCAAAATTTCATCATATATACCGTTGTACTTCATTGGTGAAAAATAATACAAACCTGGCAAAATTAAAAAACTAGAATAAATAAATTCTCACACTAGAAATTGATAAAATCAGTACGAAGCCATCTATATTGTTGTAAGCTATATTTTTAACGTATTATTATGTCTGTGTTCGTTTTTTAATTTTCCGTAGAAATTATTTCCGAGAAACTTCAGTGATACAAGTCCTTTCTTAAATAAAACTAGTTTATTCTTTCTCAATACAACTTTGCAATACGCAGAATTTCCACAGTCACTTTCACTTAAACACACGCTATAATTCACAACGATTCACTCACTTTACTTACGGTCACTACCGCGCTTGACTCAATTGTCCGTCTATGTCTGTCTGCAATTCTATTTCCTATTGATTGTCGGGCTTATATATTAGAATACAGCACATCTAGCAAACACTCGAGCATTCACGAACCTTCTAGATACTCATTACGTGTTACCAGCGTCACATAACTTCCGCTGTCGTAACAGTATTAATTTGTTTGTTAGCTAGAGAGAGCTGTAGGTCGTTCATAATATAATAATCCAGAAAAAGAGAATTCTCCAGAACAAGGCTTAGATCATAAATACGAGATAATATATAGAATTGGTTTCAAGCAAATTAAGAGTTATTTCAAGATAGAGAGTGAGCAGTCAGTGTTTTAGCTATCGCGGTTACTTTGTGCATGAAAGTTTGTAATATATGGAATTCTGCTTTTATTTTTATATGGTTTTATTTAACGTTAACTTATTATTCCTTTTATCATTTAGTTCAACCATGAATTTTTAGTTACATTAAAGCACCATCTCACTTTCTATCTAGAGCACGTTGATTTTAAGTATCTACGGGTAATGAAATTAACACAATCTCCCCCTAACGGTGACGTTGTGAAAAACTATCTAGATTTATGGTAATAGCTAGTGGTTGAACCATTACATAAAAGCCTTCTTTAATCTTGAAAACGAGTTAGCTTCAGAAACTTACTATTTAGTAGTATATGTAATAATGTAAATATATAGGTGTGTTAGGCTAAGATTCTTCTACAGCAGATGTCTGTCACTTGTTGTCAATAAATTTTACAATAAACGAACAACACGCAATCCACTTGTTTTTAAAATAATATATATATTCGAAACAAATTAAACGTATGTACAAAATTATTTACTCTATGGAGATTATAGTTGTATCTTAAACACTATACAGTTCTCTTCTTCTTATCAAAAGTCCATATCAATTGCTTTAGAATTCAGTTGACAAGCCGAACTGTTTGTCTATTTATTGCAATAGTATTTGTGTATTATTTACTTATATCGTTGCGTGAGTAACCGCAGTTGTATCCTGAATTTCCAATAATCGTCTGCCTTTTGTCAAAGTTCACACAGGCGGGTTCAATTAGTTTAGAACACCCTTTGACAAGACAAAGTATTCTCCTTATCTCTTTCTAATTGTTAATCTCACTCTAAAATATCAAGTGTTAGATCATTCACTCCCACGACAGTTAACTTGTTTTATAACTTTACTCTGACCGAACTTCTCTTTCACGTGACTTTACTTTTACTCTCTTTTTTTTCGCTCGTCGGATCGCAACTATGTATACGTCTATCACTTAGGCTTTCTAGAAATCTCCATAGACTGGACATCAATGGATTGCAAACAATGTTCGATAGCCTCGATATCAATGAATTACAAACACAAAATAAATAAATTAACAATACTATCTACACTAAACAGTCTTTTATATCTGATAGTTAGTTCGTGATATATAGCTAGAAACGACTATTGCTATTTATTGCTCGTTATTGTTTAATGTTATTGATCTTGAATAGGGGTTTAAGTTTGGAATATTGCTATTCTCTTGTGAATTAGTTTTTATTCTAATTATTTTGCTATTTATTGAAATTAATAACATTGATATTTATGTTGTATTGTTTATTAATATTCGTATCTAGTCCTTGCTAGATTAATTGTTTTTGTTGTTTGTTTTGGAAGTAATGACATTTGTATTCTAGTTATTTGAAAGTTTTATTTGAGACTTCTGTTATATTTTAATAAATTATTTTTGTTTGATCCTGTTTGTAGAGGCGTTTTATTTAGTCCCTCACAATTTAATTTGATTTTACAATTAGTCCTAGTATTGTAACATAGGCCTACAGCAAATTACACAGCGTACAAGCGTTCAAGCTTGTAGAAACCTTAAAAGAGGAAATAAACTAATTTGGAATTTGTTATTTTCACCAGGTAATTTCAAAGAACCCGCCAATGAAAGAGCAAAGTTACAACAATATGTTTGCTTATATGGTATTTAACTTTGATAGCAGATCCAGAATAGCCTTAACTGTTTACAATTCTCCTGGTGAATCTAAATTTTCTTGTTTATGATTTCACAATTAGTTTGCTGATGATTCATATAAAATAGCATTTGTTTGTTTGTAGTTAAGCACAAAGCTACACAATGGACTATTTGTGCTCTCTTTACCACGGATATCGAAACCCGGATTCTAGCGTTGTAAGTCCGCAGACATACCGGGCTATAAAATAGTAAAATTAGAAGTCTGTTCTACCCTTCCAAAAGTTTGGATGTTTCTTATTGAGTAATTCGTCTATTTTTTGTATTCCACATGATGTGTCTCTACGGTAAAACATGAAATATCCTCGTAAATATAAAGATCATTTTTATTTTTGAACAAGTTTTTCACAATTTTTGCTATTTTTATGAGGCTACAAAATGTGGGCTTTGGGGTGAGAAGGATTTGTTCGTATTCGTATACTCGTGCAAACCTACTCATTGACTATCTATGCTAACTATCCTTAATTTTGAGCTGATGGACAAGATGGAAAGTAACTAGTCAACAATATCCAACATCAAATAGTTAGATTTAACCACGACTCTTATAACACACCCACAGCCCCAATGTGTGGAGTACGATTACCTTACTAATTTTGAGGTAATGTGATGCTGGACCCACAGTCCGGCAGATTAAAACTGGATCACGCTCGGCTCAGAGTGGTTGGGTTTGAACATCGTGTTAAAAAATCGAAAGGGTGTTATTAATTTTCCATCAATAAATAACTTTGAAACGTATTGACCAACAGGAATTTCGTAAAATTTTGTGGATTTAAATACATTTTTTCTGTTTCCCACTACCCATTTTATAACGACTAATACCAAGTACTGAATATCCAAATTTTATAAAACTTCGCCATTTTATGAGTATGCTGTCGTTTTGTACGCTTGTGAAAATGGTTGTCAACAATAGATGAGTTAAGCAGACTAAATCAGCGTTGCCTTAGGCGCCAACTTCACGAGAAACCGTTTGAAAAACAGCAGTCCTTCATATACAAGTTCCTCCACATTTTACACTGATATTTACAACGTATCCTATATACAAGGAACGTTTGAAAAACAAAAAGGACTAAATAGTTTAGGATAGGTAAAGTGCCTACAGAAAATTGGCAAAAAGTAAATATCTGTACCTTTATGTTGAATTTAAGAATATCTTATAATGATGTACTACCATTAACTAAAAAAATACTTTGGTTAATTTTTTATATAATATAATATTTGTAGCCTTAAAGTGCCGTTATTGGCCACTTTCGCTAATATTGATGTTATTTTTCTACACATTCAGAGCTTTTTTCAACACCTTTGTGGTGTTCAAGCAACACATCCTTTTATTAAGTTATCCACCCTCACGAGTCGCATGATATATTGAAAAATCATTTTTCTTACACAGTGCGATCAACACTTCCCGGGGGCCAAAATATTTCTTTGTTAAATAACATGTCGAGATATTTTTCGGCTGAATAATGTTAGTAAAACATTTTCTATTGCTAATATGTGACATGATCGAACTGAGTGTGTGTTTTATAGCAAAGACAAATCGGACTAGCTGTAGTGCCCTCAGAGAGGTATCGAACCCATGATTTCTAGCGTTGTAAGTCCGTAGACTTTCCGCTGTGCCACTGGGGGACAAAGAGCAATGTGAGACTGGGCTCAGTGAAAGACCACGCTCACCAACGCCCTAGATATGCATTGTTTGTCATCTTATAATGAATTCCAAGGGAAGAAGGTCTGTTTTTGAACATCTTAATGTGGAATATAATTAAGAATTTATTTTCTGAGTGAAAATAAACTGAATATGAAGACGATGTATAAATTCGCAATGTATGTAAATGCAGCATTTTCAATATAAATACTAATAACTTCCGATCAGAGTAATCTATGTACTTAGAGCGAAGATAAAAGTCAACCTGGCCATCAACATAGTTAATTAAATATACATTTATTACGTTTCTACATAAAAAAGCAAGGCTATAATTCGTTGTTTCACCGGTTTGGTACTCTTACTGTAAAGATATTGTTACGCCTCCATTCGCTAGTTAATTTCCCGTATAATTTCTTTCCAATGAAACTTTAGCGACACAAGTCCTTTCTTAAATAAAACTGGTTTGTTTTTTCTGAATACAACTTTGCAATACACTTAATTTCCACAGTCACGCTATAACAAACGCTATAACTCACATCGAACGACTCGCGTGCTCGACTCAATCGTCAATCTCTGTCTGCAGGTCAATTACACACATTCATTCTGCCGTCAGTTCTTACCGGTCTTATATACACAAGAATACCGCATATCTAGTAAAAGCTCGAGACTTCACGAACCTTCGAGAATATGACGTGTTACTAGAGTCACGTGACCTCCGCTGTAGTAACAATATTTTTGCCGTAATCCCAATAATATCTCATAAGGTTCGGCCAGCTTACGATTTAAGCTAGCCCTAAATATAAAATTGAAGCTAACAATGCAAAGCAATCTTTATAATGAAAGTGTAATACTGAACGACAAATGAAAATAAAAACAATTACATATTATATACTAATTAGTATAACAGATGTTATCAATTCATGTACCAACAAATAAATAAAACAACATACCTTACTTAAGTTACCCACAAAACACTAGTTCTTGCCTTTTGAATCATATTCATTGATGTATATTTGTTTGGATTATTTCTCTCTCTAATACCGCACTTTACCAAAGAAAACCCATTACGGCACCCCTACTATATAACGTGAGAAGCTATCGTACCTGTGATAATTAATGCCATATGTTTTAGTTTAAATTAAACCTTGTTGAGTTTGTTGCATCAACTTTCTCATGGCACAAACAAAACCCGATGTTTATGAAGATACAAAAGAGTAAATAAAAAATAGTAATTGACATGACAGTTATAGTATAACAGTGCTAAATGTAATAAAAAGAAAATTAACTAAACTTAATTTTAGTTTGTCTAAAACACATTTACCACCACTCTTACTTATCTACCCCCCCCCCCTGTAACAAACACTTAGAAGCACCCCTCCCTCCCCCAGTGGCTTAGCGGTTTGAGGGCTCATACTGTTAAAAACCAGCACAAATAACCCATTGTGTAGCTTTGTGCTTAACAACAAAACAAAGGAAACAAATTCAGAAGCAGTTGCAGAAAGTAATAGATAACGTTCAATCTTCTCTAAGAGCCGAAAAGGAAAAACGATCAGCCTCTAGAAGTACAATGCTTCATAAAAACAATACATTGCATATAATATGACAAAGTAAATATATAAAACTAATCCAACGGTTTACTATTAGTGGTCATTACACTAAATCGACTGACTATTACCCCAAACAACATCCCAAGGAATCAAAGTGTAAATATTAAAGTTTTTAAAACCTTCAAATCCCATAGTCTTTAGCAGGTATACTGTGTTTAATTTTTGCAATGAGAAACTTCAGTTACGAAAAATGCGCGAGTTTACAAGCTCCAGCCACAATATCTTGTAATGATGAACAAATTCTATTTTATTTAACAAGCTGAGAGTAGTAAACGTTTTAACACAACTTGTTTGGAATAGTTGTATTTGAGAATGGAAAGTTTATAGCTTCGAAATTGAAAGTTTTAATTTTTATTAAAGACTTTAAATAATGTGTGATTAATGATGACGACATCAAAATCTAGACGGTGGAAGTGTTTTTTCTTCTGGTGAGCTCTGGCGGGTAAATTTGTCCAAAAACCTTGATAATTAGGAATATCCTTTATATATCTGCAAGTGAAATTGATGTACAAAGCATTACTATGGTTTTTTCCCAATAAAGTTAGTGATGTGTGAAAATTCTACTGCCATTAAATATCAATCTGCAACTAGCGGATTGAACGTACCTCCAACTCGAATTCTCTGTATTTGTTGGAAGACATTTGGCCAAATTGCACAAATATATGTATTATTAAGTCAAGAATTCGTTTAATGTGAAATAGTGATCATTTTTGTTCGTGCTACAAAAAGTTCTGTTTACTGACTCAGTATAATAATTTACCAGAATTATTGAAAAACCCTGAAATTGGTGATTATGTTTATATCTACCAGTAAAAAGATTACTGAAACTAAATATTTCTTTTGATATAGTTTTAAAGCCTTTAATTTTCTCTTTACATTCAATGGAGTTGCAAGTGGTAATTAACGGATTAATCCCGTCCCTCTCTTTGATATTATTACAGCTTTTCCTAAAAATTATCTTTAACATATTTCAGACCATTAATTATCAGAATTGACAAATCCTTAATCGTAGCTATTTATCCTGTCAATAAACCTGTATTCACGTGGTGTTTTATGTATTTTGAGAATCTAAAATAATTTAAGTATAACATTGTAAGACTTGCCAGAATATATATCAGTCGGATAAAACTGTAATGTTTTAATATATGACTAGCAGAGACCCGCAAAACATTTCAAATTAGTATTTTTATCTTAACAGTACTTATTTAAATATAACATTTCTAGCGCAATACAAACGAATTGTAATCGCAGACAACGAAATGTGTAAATCCGCTTGTATATAGGCGGTACTTTAAATATGTTAGGCCTAAATTCGATAAAGAGATAAATTAACACTGTAACCTGTGTACGTTGTTTTTTTTACTTTAGTTTAGTTTGGACTAAACTTTACTGTACTTAATACTATCGATAAATAAACTTATAATGTTATTCTATGACCTAACGTCAAACCTTTGATAGGATTTTAATATTCTGTTGTACAAAATGGTTAATAAAGTATATTTACATTCCCCTTTTGTTGTTACTTCTTGTTTCATACAGCAATTGTAGCGACTTGGTCACTGAGCTTTGCAGCTCTCTGCCGCAGGCAGACTGTTTGTCGTCGAGTGAATAATTCGGATGCGCGGTTTTTCTTGGGGAAACATTCTAACTACACATGCTTGCAGCAGGTTCTCGGTCAGAAAGCGTAACGGTCGTACATACAAACAAGCAGAATAGTATAGATACTTGCTGTATCTTATCATTGTATTACATGAATGTTAACGATATTTATAACAAGATTTAATGCCCAAGATAGATTCATCATATGTTAACGAGTTAAGTATCTAATAATGGACTATGAATAAAGCTATTACTGGTGGATTTTTTAGCGATTATTGAAAGGCTTTTTTTTAAGTTTATACGAGGGACCATACACCCTTTCTGTAAAAACCTTCTTTTAAACCATGCCAGTCCTTAGAGAACTTTACAATGAAACTGTATTAAACTTTCATTCAAGCCTTGTTCTTTTCATAATAAACAATTCATTTACAAGAACCTTACAATGCAAGTCAAAACTACTGTAATACACTTTTATTCAAGACTTCAGTTGATAAATTACGTGTTAAGCTTTGTTCTTTGAATACAAGTCCGTTACAAGAACTTTAAGGCAACGTTTGATGAGCTTTGCGTCTTTAGTTTAACTTGTCCATTCTACACTACACTTGAAAAAAATATTTTTAGTGCACTGGATAGGAGTGATTGAATACATGTTTTCTTAATTCCATTTTAAAATAGGTTCTGTTACACACACTCAACAGCATACTCTGATCTAAACAGGAATATCCCTTACTAGACCTTGGAGATTTGAAATAGTTTTCCACTCTCCCATACGAAATATCCCTTGTAATAAAACTAACAGATTCAGCTTAATCTTTTTCTACTATACTAGTCCTTGGAGCTTTAAAACACCCCCTGTAAAAATAGAGAAGAGATTCCAATTGGTTCTACTAGGTCTATTTCTTCAATTTTTAAAATATCCCTTGTGAAAATATTGAACAGATTCAACATGGTTTATTTACTGCTACACTAGTTTTTGGAGTTTTAAAACATCTCTTGTGAAAGTGTTAAACAAATTCAACTTGGTTCTTTTAGTACCAAGTTTACACTCTGTAATCTTTATTGCTAGATAATTTTAAATCAAGTTGGTTCAGAAAGAAACTAGTTTTATTTAATCACCATGAGAAACATATTAAAACTTAAAAAGCATTTAAAGGATATTCAGTTTTTTTTATTAGTATTAGTATACAGTGTGTAATTGTTTCAAATTCCTTAAATGTAATCAATTACATAAAAAGCATAACAGGACATAAAAAAAATCACATTTTTTTCAGAGTTAAATCATCAGTTTGCTAGAAAATGACCTACTGAAATTGTCAGAAAAATGTTCATCAGATCAAAGGGTAAGCCTAATAACAAAAATTCTGTTACAACTTTAAAAGTCTAAAAACTAATACATTTTAAAAATAACTAAAGAAACAGATGCTCAACATTTTCAAAAATTCCAATTTTATAAGAAAATTAAAGTGATTTATCTGAAATGTTAAACACTTAATTAACTTTTCAACTTACACAAAATCACTGGTAGCTTTTTGCATACTGCAAACCTTGAATTAAGCTATATAGATCCAGAATTTACACTTAATTTTACCAGAAAATGTCCTGTAATAATGATTTGCTGGACAAATATGTAAGTGCATGAATTAAAAAGCAGATGGTTTAAAATAAAACAAAAACAATCACAGATTGTATACCATTGCTCTGCCATCCCTCTTCGAGATTGTATACCATCACTCTGCCATCCCTCTTCGAGATTGTATACCATCACTCTGCCATCCCTCTTCGAGATTGTATGCATTTATATTGGATAATGTAACATTTTACCTTCGAAAACTCAGAAAATCTTTCTCCGATCAAGAATGATCAATGATCCGAATCATATTTTGTAGAGTGATGAAGAGTCTCAACCTCAATGTACCCATGAAATTTGGTACAAATCTGAAAACACTTTACAGAGTTATCCGAAAACTGCAAAAATGCCCTATCTTCCCACTATAAAAAATATTTCAAAGTAATCCAGAATCTTGATCCAGACCAAACATGGGAAGGACTGTCTCATTCAGACTTCCCATATTGTGTAAAATTGTTATGTACATCAGTCTATTAGTTTGAGATATTTGTGCAGAAACATAGACACGGACCCAATCGCAATATCCTCACAGAGCAAAGGTAATTAATAAAAAGTGAAAAAGAAAATGTAAACAACTTTTTGTTTACTAGTTTCTTATGTTTATTACTTAGTAATTATCCTTGTAGTAATGAAATATTTTAGTTTCTTCAGTTCGTCTGAGAACAAAGGCAAACTCAAAACAGCACTTGAGATACAGTAGTTTAGCAAGTTAAAGCATCTATTATGTCATTCACAGGTTTGATCTCAATTTTCACTTCTTTAGAAAAATTCTATTGTTTTGCTGTTAAACATTTCAACTCAATTATATTTGTCAATGATCATCATGTATTAAAGGCTTTGTTTTACCTCATTTATTTTTATTAACTCATTCACTGCAGCTGGTACATATATGGTCTCTACATCAACTTATCAGTCAATGCTATCTAGTAAACCCACAAAATAATCTGAATTTTCCCTAGCTTCAGAGGCACTTGCTGCAAGATGTCACACAGGCCACTCTGACATCTTGTGGGGAACTGATGCAAAGAAGGCAGAAATAATTGACAATATATGGCAATGTATAGTGGAATGTCAATGGAAAACATTACCACAAAAATTTATGATCCAATGCATCATGCAGGAATTTTAAAAGCAAGAATCCATATGTGTAACAGCTGCAGTGAACATAAAAAGTTTAGAGGCCATATAATGTATTAACTGCAGTGAATGGGTTAATGATCATTATATAACATAAGCCTTGTATTACTCAATTATTATTTTTTTATCAATGACTATAGCGTAATATTTCCTATTACTTTCATCCAAGGCCATAGTATTTATAGGTTTTATATTACTTAACTACTCTCATCCATAGCCATATGTCACAAAGCTTTTGTACTACTCCACTATTCCTTAAGACTAGTTTTCTTTCAGTTATTCTTATCATTGACCATAATGCAGAATTTTTGTATTATTCCTTTTTTTTTTTTTAACAAATCAACCATCTAATATTCTTAGTCTGATTTATTTGCAAGATTAAATCATTCACTTCTGAATTTAATTTTGACACTGTCCTTATGATGGTAAAAATCATCACGACAGGATAAAAACTAAAATGTACATATTAATATATAGCTATCTTTTCACTCCTCAAAACATCATTAATAAGTACAGCAAAGTTATTCTTACATTTGCACAGTAACAAATCTCACAAGACTTCATTTAAACTGCTTCAATATCTTAGTTACACCTAACTTAAGATTTATCACTTGTAACACATTCTCTTGACCATCATATAACCAAAATAATTGTTTTCTGTATGAATTATTAAAATTGTGATCAATTATCTAGGTTTGCAGTGCAGTTGTAACTAACACACAATTCAGAAACAAACAAACAAAAAATCTAAATCACTGGTGGAAGGGAGCATAACATTTTGTTTATATATAAAAAAAAATACTTTTTTGACTTAAAGTACTTATATAATAAACATTTTAAAATAAAATGAATGAACAGTAAAGCTGATATTAATGAAACCTATAGTTAAATTGAACTCAGTTCTCTGTGAGGGTAACACAACATTAAATTGACTATGCTAATCATCATATAAAAGTAATTACATGCCTGGTGAAACCTACAATACAGATTTAACAAAATTTAATTTATGTAACATAGATCATTAAACCAAAGTGCTGTAATAGAAAAAAAAGTACTTTTAAGTAATTGATTTACCATTAAAAGGGGAGGAGGAGACTCATATCAGTGGTTTTTCTGGACTGGAAGGTTAAAGTTAAGCTGTAATTTCATGTTAGTGTATGTGTGTATGATTAAGAACTTGTCTATCTTTTTAATTACAATAACTTATTACCAATACTTCTTATAATACTTTCTTAGAAAGTTATGTTCCAACTCAGAGTTGGTAAATCGTATGTTTATGTTTATATTATTTACTGTTATTATTAAATAGTTATGGAACTGTGTAAAGTTGGTAAATATAACGATTTTTTAAGGAGAAAAAAATCATCAAAATGTTAAACCTTTTCTTGGAAAATTCAGTGTGTATCTAAAAACTGATTTATATGATCCAATCTTTAAATATTACTTCACATTCAGATGTTGTTGAAATATCCTCACAAATGATAATCTCATTCCAATATACTTTAATGTGAGTATCGATTTATCATGAGTGTTACTGTCAACGACTTATTCGATCCCATCTCCAAACTGTGGCATCATCACTGACACACAACAGTATATTTCCATCACGGTTCAGGCTAGTCTGACGGATGGCTGCTGTACATTTAGGGTGAGTTAGAACTGTACATCTAAAAAAACAACAAAAATATATCAGTATTTTTGTCTTTTAGAAGGAAAATATCCCATACAATTAAAGTTGATAGTATTATTCATAATCAGTTGAAGCATTAGTATGATAATCATATATAAGTAATATTAAAGTAAATATAGTTAACTAGCACATTTTTTAATTATGGTTTTAAACACCTTTATTTTTAAATCTTGAATGGACTACTTGAGAGGAATGTGGAAAACATCTGAAGTTTAGTGCAATTATCAGTAAACATTTGTACTTGATTTTGCACAATCTTTTCAAAATGTATGCCTCCAGGAATAAATACAGGCTACATCAAGGACCCTTGATAAACCTCACTGCAAAGTACTAAATAATGTAAAACATTTACAACATGAAATTGTAGCTTTTTTCCCCAGTTTCAAAAAATGATATTGAAAACTATCTTTTTTCAATTAGCAAATTATGATTCCAAGTGATAGAAATATCCAAGACTTAATAATTCCTAAATAACTGATTGTATTTTCCAAAATAGCTACAATTCCAGTGGAAGAAATTTCTCAGTTTGGAAGAACTGCATTTGATTTTTCTGATTAGAAAAGAGGAACAATCTTGTCATAAAATCTCATCCCTTGCCACATAAACATCACAGTTATGTTACAATTATATTAGGAGACAGTGTTTTTATTAGTTTTAGCACTACACACCAGAAAAATATTTCTCTCATGTTCATAAGTTGTATTCAAGTAAATTGTGAAATTCCTGACCCAAAGATTTGTCAGCCTAGTTTAGAAAATTTGGTTTAAATCTTTGTATTTTCATATAAAAAATTAAATGCCTTATTCCAATGTTTTTTTGGTGTGTTTTATATACTTAACTCCTCCACTTTTTCTACAGTTAAACAGGAAACAGTTGTGGTTGGAGATACAATTTTATGGTTGGTAAAATCTACCTAATGTTGCAAGCAACCAAAAGATGAAATCTAGTAGTCAGGAAAATTAAGCACATCTATTAAATAAGATGTAGTAGTTTGAGTTTTTAAAAGTTCCTTACTAGAAGCTGCAGATTTCCTGTAGTAACTTAATGTTTTTTCATCTCCCTCGAGCAGGATTTGAACCTGAGACCTCTCACACACCTTAAAACCAAGCTAAATGGTTAATCCAACAGCAAATGCTAATAAGATACTTTATAAAAACTTAAACTATCATAATATGTTTGAAACACCAGAAAAAACTAAAAAGAACAATACTACTTCTGCTACATTGAATGTTTCAAACGACTGGAGTATTAAACTAATCGGTTCCATACTTCTTACAAGACTGCATAAATGTTTAATGTTGAAATATATTCACTCCTTATATAATCAAAAAATAAACGGAGATTTTTTTTAGTGTTTTAGCCTAAACATTTTATTAAAATCTACTAAGGACAAGTTCTCAAGAAATATTACTTACAATTATTTATTTGAATGCTTAGTATGCCCTGGGTACTATGAAAAGTTATAAGGAAGAGAATGATCATTTTTAATTTTTGTTTATGAGCAATTATAATTGCAGTGACATACGATTTGCTTGAAATCTATGTTTAGTAACATACATATGAATTGTAAAGACAACAGAAAAACAAAACTAGCATTTCATCATAAAATAGCTTATGATACTCGGGAAATTCAAACTGTGCTATTAATGAAACCATGATGAATGAAACTGAATGTTTGTAATCTTTGAACTTTATTGACATCTACTGACATTCTTCTATGGGAACAATGCAGTTGCTTATTATTAAGTTTGTAAATCTTTTAAATGTTAGATCATTCAGATATAACAACATAAAACTGGCTAAATACTGCTTCAAATAAAATTAGTTAATTTTGAACTCGGTTATATCAAATACATTTCTAAAGATTTGAGAAGAAATATCTAACTGGTTAAAAAACAACACTTTTTATTAATTGAAAAGAACAGTGATATAACTTAACAGCTGTACCTGAAAGAAGAACAGATATACATTAACTCTTTTCAGCATGGGGTCGTTCTATGGGACTGACCTCATAACCATTTTGTGCTTGTTATAGTTTTCATGCTATAACTTTTAAATTA
>NW_013665810.1:287395-289671 GCF_000517525.1 Limulus polyphemus | reverse complement strand
ACAAGTAGGGACCTCCACCACTGATTGTGAACTAACGACACACACACAAGTAGGGACCTCCACCACTGATTGTGAACTAACGACACACACACAAGTAGGGACCTCCACCACTGATTGTGAACTAACGACACACACACAAGTAGGGACCTCCACCACTGATTGTGAACTAACGACACAGACAAGTAGGGACCTCCACCACTGATTGTGAACTAACGACACACACACAAGTAGGGACCTCCACCACTGATTGTGAACTAACGACACACACACAAGTAGGACCTCCACCACTGATTGTGAACTAACGACACACACACAAGTAAGGACCTCCACCACTGATTGTGAACTAACGACACACACACAAGTAAGGACCTCCACCACTGATTTTGAACTAACAACACACACAAGTAAGGACCTCCACCACTGATTGTGAACTTACGATACAGACAAGTAAGGACCTCCACCACTGATTGTGAACTAACGATACAGACAAATAAGGACTTCCACAATTGTGAACTAATAATAGACATGATGCTACATTGAAAACATTAATTAAAGTAACTATGAATTTGCTACAAAGATAATTTCTAGCACTTAACATTTTAATAACCTAAACTCTTTTTAAGATGTTGTATTATTAAGTTTTCAGCAGAAATAAATGGACTAATGTCAAAAAACTTGTATGCAACTAAGATTTGGAACTTTCCAACATAACAATTTTCTATGGTTCAAGCAACATATGAGTGCTATCTGAAATTCAAATGTTCACACTAATACAGCTGTGTGCGAGTGTGTGTGTGTTTTAACTCTTTAATACCTTTACAGAGAAGTGTTTGTTTCACACTTGTATACACATGTACACATCTATCCTAAGTAAAGATTTGTTTAGTGCAAAGTTACATAATATACACAATTGGATAATTGTAATGTGACACAGGAATCAAACCCTGAATTCAGCATTATAAGGCCACAAGCTTATCACTGCACTATTAGGATGACCTTAAACCTAGAGAAAAAAAACACATTGACAATGACAAAACATATACACTAGCACAGCTTGAACATTATGAAATATTTATTATTTTGAGAGGTAGGTAGAGAAAGAAGTGGATCCACATTGTGATATGGATATACTGTATCACATTAAACCACCATTAATGAACCTCACATACTGCATAGAATTAGATGTAACAGCAGAAACTGGTACTCATGACTCTAAAAACCTTTTACAATTATGTTTTTATGCCAACAAAACTCAAACAAACTGTAATGTATAGTTATTTCTAGTATAGTATTCAATTTTTTTTTAATACATTCTTGGTTTAATATGAATACAACATACCCAACTTCTCTTCCAGCTATAGAATAATAATCACAGATATTAGTTCAGAAACAAAACAATGACACAAGAACTACATGTTTAGCTGAATAAAAAATACATTAGAAACACCACAGTGACAAGAACTGTTTGACTGGCTGTTAGCTCAGAAACACCACAGTGACAAAAACTGATTGATTGGCTGTTAGCTCAGAAACACCACAGTGACAAAAACTGATTGATTGGCTGTTAGCTCACAAACACCACAGTGAAAGAACTGATTGATTGGTTGAATAAATGTTTCTCAATTTTGATACATGGATTTTGTAAGATTAAAAAAAATAACAATTAGCAGATTATGAATATAACTCAAATTAAAAAGGTTTTGTACATTTGTAAAGTACCTCTAGATAGATATCTATATACAAATTTTCTTAATCAGTAAACAACTATAATTTGTGAAACAAATCTAGAACACTTAAAATTAATTTTATATTTCATTCACTGGTCTGTAAAGATAATCAAAATACAATGAAATTAAATTTGAAAAATATGAAATAAAAGGAGTAACAGCTTTTTTTCTATGCAGTGTTAATCAGAATGTTCTAAATTATTTATCCTTTTCATGTCTGTTTTCTTTTATACTTTTAATGCAAGGTGTGACAGGAGGGTCTAACTTTCTATTCAATAGCTCTGTAACCAAACAAAATTGAAAACTAAAAATTATAGTTGGTGTAAGCAATGATGATTTTATAGAGAGTAATTTACATTTAATTTTGTACTTTTTTGAGGGGTGGTGGATAAAATAAGATGACACGCTAGAAGAAAATGTGTCACACTAGGGGAAATTCAGGATTTTTGTTAAATATTGCCTTGTAGAATTAAGAACTTTAAACTTATACACTATTAAAATATGGATTATTAGCTAAGATTTTATGATATTTTAATTGGTATAATATAA
>NW_013665810.1:282987-287148 GCF_000517525.1 Limulus polyphemus | reverse complement strand
AGTAGTTTAATAAAATTTAGAATGTAAGATACTAAAACCTTGTGTCATGCACAGTAAAGGATACCCATGACAATAGGGTTAAAATATTAAAACACCATTGTGGTGTAAAAATTTCATAGGTTAAACATCTGTATGTTTATTTTTACAACTGTTTTTATTAAAGCACATACACAGTTATCATTATAAGAAATTCACAGTATTTTCTCACTGGTTGTAGTTATATGTATATATATAAATTAATTCACCTTCAGTTGAAAATCCATGGAGAATCTCATGAACCAGATTTCACATTCCTTGTACTCAAAGCGATGGAGAATGGTTACATTAGTATCTGTGTTTTTCACTTCTCGCTGTTCTAAAAGTCCTGGCTTCCAACAGACAATGCAGTTCTCACAAGACTAAAGAAAAACAGGAGGCAAAATAAATAATAATTCAAATTACAATAATGGAAAAATGCCATATAATGTGTGAGAAAACCCATGTTTGGTTAAAAAGTTACACTCAAAGAAAAATGTCATTTTGCATTTGCTTTCAACAATCTCATTATGCAATGATATATGAAGTAAAACTTAGTTCAGTTAAAACTTTATGACAACGTTAAAGTATAGTGTTGTTTTGTACTATATATCTGTGCATAATTGAACATATTCTTTAATTATGTGTGTTTTAAATATGCTTATAAGGTTTTTAGTTATAAGTGGGTATACATTGTTTGAGAAAGCTTTATTCCTGTAAAATAACTCATAAGTTGTATTATTTGAAAAGCCAGAAACAATATGGTCATTTCTTTTTGTAAAAGTATCAATATTTAACACTAACTAGGGCAGCACCTTGTGGGAGACAAAAGATAGATCTGAAATGCTATTTTTACACACCTCTGATTATGAATCCAAAATGTACAACATAAGAGGCCTATTGGTTTCCAATGCTTGTCAGCTTTTAAAGTTTAAACCTTACTTTATAATAATAATATAAAAACTAAAAACTCGTGACATAGGCCTTGTAAATATTACTAGCAAAGAATAAAGAATGAAAACATTCCAAACTATAAATAATACAAAACTTGGTATTTTTGAAAAAGTTCCACCTGATGTAACCAAGGGCTAACTGAGGAAAACTACTGAATAAGAGGTGAATTGAAGCTACATGCATTTCCAACCAAATTACCAATTTCTTAATATAACAAAAAGGATATCACAGGCTTGATCAAAATGATTAATGGGTAATTTAATCTGGTCTTCTGAATAACCCTTTATGACAGCTTGTAATGCTATTTATATTGTAGAGTAAGTTGTATTTTTTCATGCATTTGATACATACACTTGAACAACAACAACAACAAAACTAGTGATTACAGTACATGAACAAGACCTAAGAAAGGTTGAGTATAATGCAACAGTATTAACAAAATTGTAAAATATTTCAGAGAATAAAATTTTACCTTTGAAAGGACAAAATTTCCAAGCCATCTGACACAATCTACATAGTTTCTATGGATGTCCCTTGTTGTAAAATTTGGGAAATGCTGTTTAACTGTTTCAAAAGGCCTAAAAATGATGTGAAAATAAATAGTGGAAAATCTTGCAAACTTTTTTCCTTACATTATATAAATATGAAATTCCTTAATATGCTTTTATCATGTATAGATATGACCACACAAAAGTGCAATATATATAATTACAACAAAGTCACTGACTTGAAAGTTTTTCTTCAGAACATAAGAAAACCCTTTTATTTATTTTTTGCAATTTGAATAAACAAAATAATCTGTCTTTATTCAAAATAATATAAAATAATTTTCCAAATACACTGCATTTTTTTTTTTATTTGTTTAACTTACATTTTGAATATTGGTCATGATTTGTAGTCTAAGCAAAATTTTTGTGCACACTTTCATATGCATTGCTTTTTTCATAGGTCCTTACAATATAAGCAGTGGCAAAATCTCTCAGTATCTTGTACATACCAACTGAACTCATTCTGACTCAAAACTTTTTTGGCTTTTTGCTCACTAGTTTTTCATTGACCTTTCATTTCTGGCCAGAATTTGACTTTTTATGTCTAAACTACCTTGTTAGGAACATTCTGAGCAAATGAAGAATACCATTACACAAAGCAATATACAAGTTTTAATTGACTGCATTCTTTAAATTAAATTATATCTGTAAATTAATGAGGAAAGGCAGTTTAAAAATAATACTGCTTTATGATCATACCTTGTATAACTAACAGTTACCTCCCTTGACAAACAATCAAATCAAAAATACAGAAATCCATATGGCAAAAAGATATACCTTTCCAAGTCAGCATTAACACCCTTCCATAATTCACTGATAATAATTAATCCAATATTATGTTAACTTTTTCTTTCTTTTTTTTGATAGAAACTTTCAATAACAACCAAGTAACATAACTGGTATCGACATATTCTCGGTGGGGATATCATATTCAGTGTACCGATTGGTTTATGCCTATATTTACATGCCAAGTTGTAAAAAAATGGCCAAGCATGTAGCATCTCAGCAATTTGATTGGCTTATGTTAAGATTTTGGACACCAAGCGATAAAACGTTTGCCATCCTCAACATGGCAAGTGAACAACTGAGTTGAAAATAAAGGTGAATAAAAAAAAAAACTGAAACTGGAACTTTGAACTGTTTGTCTTACTTGGATTACACTAGTAAGTGTAACTAATCTACAGGATTTGCCTAGATAATAACAGTATTAAAGTATTACCAACCTACAGGCTTTTTTTACCCGAATTAATGCAGTAAATTCTACCAACTTATTACTAAAAGTAAGGAAGAATATTCAACAATATGTCAAACACACTATACCTACTATATCCAATGCCGATAGTCTTTTGCCCAATACCAGGGCTCATCAGGCTAGCTGAGATACAAGAAACACAGTAGCAGTTAAAAAGCTCTTTATAATATCAAATTGTATGAACAACTGATATTTTATAAAACAGATGAGAAATTTCTATCAATTTTTATACGAGTCACAATAATTAAGGTAAGGATTAATAACACAATATCTATGTTACAGACCTGCAGTTTTTGCATAGATTATAATAGCAAATGTCACTAACATATAAGCCTTATCTAGATTACAGCAGTAACTATCACTGACCTATAAGTTCTGCCTGTATTATTGCACTAAGTGTCACTGAACTGTAGTTCCTACTTCTATTACAGCAGTAACTATCACTGACCTATAAGTTCTGCCTGTATTATTGCACTACTTCTATTACAGTAGTAAGTCATTGAGCTGTAGGTTCTACCTGGATTATAGCAATAAGTCACTGACCTTTACGTATAACCTGAATTATAGCAGTAAGAGTCAATATCCTGTAGGTCCCTGTCTGAATTATAGCAAAAAAAGAAACTGACCAGTTGGTCCTGCCTGGAATATAACAGTAAGTGTTACTGACCTGTAGGTCTTGCCTGGATTATAACAGTAAGAGTCACTAACAGCTTTCTGAAGTATTTCGGTATCCAGCCTCCACAATTTTAGAGAGTGATCCATCCCACAGGACAATATCTTCTGTCCAAGAAGATCAAAATCCTGTAGTAAAAACAATCATACAAGTTAGATGATTTTGAAATGAATATTAACTTAGATATAAAAATATTATATTAAAAAAGATGGAGAACATTAATCAGCCTTTCTAATGACATAAATAAAACCTATGTAAATATATAATCACATCTTTACTGCCAGCAGCTCACTAAAACTAACTGCCCATTTCTAAATCCAGCAACTAGCTTGAAAAACATGCTGTTACCTAGTAATTTCCAGCCACTTTATATCATGTTTATAAGTCTATAATTAGAAATTATATATATAGAAATTATCTTGAATTTAGATTTGCTTAATCTTATTTGTCTAAAACAAAAAGAAAAATAAGACAATACAACTATGATATTAATTTTAACAGTTGTTTTCCAATAAATGTATTACTGGCTCTCAGTCTCTTCATTGGTAAATATTTAAGTAGTTCATGTCAATACAAATCTAAACAGTTTATGTAGTTCATGTCAATATGAATCTAAACAGTTTAATGTGGTTCATGTCAATATGAATCTAAACAGTTTAATGTGGTTCATGTCAATATGAATCTAAACAGTTTATGTGGTTCATGTCAATATGAATCTA
>NW_013665810.1:279697-282190 GCF_000517525.1 Limulus polyphemus | reverse complement strand
TCAATATGAATCTAAACAGTTTAATGTGGTTCATGTCAATATGAATCTAAACACTTTATGTGGTTCATGTCAATATGAATCTAAACAGTTTATGTAGTTCATGTCAATATACATCTAAGCACTTAACTCATGTAGTTCATGTCAATATTAATCTAAACTCTGTGTTTTCATGTACTTCATATCAATATGAATTTAAACACTGTGTTATTAAGTAGTTCATGTCAATATCTCTAACAATATCAATTAGTCCTTGAGAGGTTTCAGTTACACTTAAAACATTTTTAAGTATAATAAATATAAGATTTATACCTCGAACAACTTCAATATCAGTATACAAAAAATACAACAGGTTATTTCTGAAACACAGTTATAAGTTACATGAAATGAGAGTTTATATACAATTCTAGTAACACAGATGTCACATTTTTTACATTATACTTTATAAACTTAGGAACTGAAACTGTGTAACTTGATTATTTTATTTACTTTATCTAAGGGGCGAAGTTGATACCAGTTATCAATGGGATTTATTGCTATTCACAGAGTAATAAACAGCTTTCCCAGAGCAAAGTCCAGCAATAAAGAAACAAAATTAAACGAAATGTGAAAAAAATTATCAATTGGAACTGTTAGACAACTGAAGATATGGCAACAAATGATGCATTAAAAAAATAAAAGGTGTTATTCATTTATTTCTTATTTTTCAACTTTCCATTTCACTTTAAACTGATGATTTTGCTACAGTTTATGTTAGGGTAAAGAATATAACAGATAAAATAATAAACTTTTCCCAAATAAAAAATTGATTAATTGAAATTGAATTAAATGAAATATGAAAACTGTAAGATGAAAAGAAGTACTTTTATTCTTAGCATGAAGATTTGCCTTTCACTCAGACTGTCTCAGTAAAGGTTTTGTAAATTCACAGACAAATCTTTAGTACAAACACTTTATTAAAAAATCAGCTTTTTTTGTATACAACTTTTGTAATGTTTACTTAAAGCTTTCCAAATTTTGTGAAGATACACTTACAAAAATCAGAGTAATAATGATTGCAATACCCTAACACCAGGGGTAAGCGTAACTATTTACGCAATGTTAAAGTGATATTTAACTCTTATTGTATGTACTTACAGCACTAAGTACTTCATCTCTGTGACCTTCCACACCTCCAAAAATGGCAATGCATTGATCTGTTTTAATGTTCCAGAGTCTTAGAGCATGATCTGAAGAATAAAAACATATACTTAAGATATTTGAAGTACCACTTAAAATGTATGAAAAGAAAAGGAATATTAAAAGTATGTGCAGTTTAAAATACCTGATAGGAAACCCAAGATTGCTTATACTTGCATAAACAATGAGGATAAGTTTGACCTTTGAATTTCTAAACTGCAGCTCTCAACACTGATCTTTATAATATTTACAGTAGAATTAACTCTCAGCGTTTTTATGGGGAATGACAATGATGGATTAGAAACATGAGACTTTAATGTCTTGGCTGCAATTAACAAAATAATTAGATCTTTAAACAGTTTGTTTAGAAAAATACTTTATTGAAAACTAAAAAAACCTTTTAACACTAATTTACAATTATATACCACTAATTTTAGCAACTTTTCTTTTGATCTAAGATTTAGGCTACATCATAGTATACTATCCAACCAGTAAACACAGGGCTAATGTGTTACTCAGTGTTGTAAAATGTCTTCTAAGCTTAACAGGTGGCTGAATGGGTAGGTGACTGATTTTTACAGCAAGATTTTTTATTAGTAAATGACGTACAACCAAAGATACATCATAATTTCAAAAAAAAATAAAATAAAATAAAAATAAAAAACAGAGAATTTAGACACTCAGAGAATTCAAAACCAAACCTCAAGCCAATCAAGTCCTACACAATCACCTGCAAAATTAATGTTATTATCACGAAAATAAAACTAAAACCATTGTGATAAAGATAAATATAGCTCCAAGTATTATAAACAAGATACACAAGGATTTCAAATTGATGTAAGCTCAGAGCTGCTATCTGTACCTCAAAATCTGTGGCAGCTCAGAAATTTCTATCCTTACCTCAAAATCAGTGGCCATTTTCATAAGAAAAATGACCAAACAGATTAGAATCATAGATCCCATTTGACCACATACCTGTCAGCTCACTGAAACAGTTCCAATGGACGTTTGATCCCTTGGGCTGCTTAAGCATGCCCTTTGAGGTTTGAGACTAAGATATTAGCCAGTTCATGTAAAAACTGCACAAAAGTTAGTGGAAAAATACTGACATGGCTGTAACCAGATATAACATCAAAATTACACCTACCTATGACTGATATTTCTTCAATCCACATAATAATCCAATTCAGAAAAACAGTTCCACTACACACACACACGTACCCTGACTCGTAACCGTACTACTCCGCCCTTTAGGACCCGTAACTAGGTACTAAGGTTTAAGGGTAAAACTTTTTCGTTATTAGTAGTTAGGTAGTT
>NW_013665810.1:244369-278697 GCF_000517525.1 Limulus polyphemus | reverse complement strand
CTGATATTTCTTTCTAACTACCACCATAATAATACAACTACTAGAAAACAAGTACACTACACACACACACACACACACACATATATATATATATATATATATATATATATATTTTTTTTTTTTCATATATTAACATGTTTACAGATTTTTTGAACTCACAACATTAGTCCAAGATTCACAAACATGAGAAACATACTGTCATCAATGTCATGATTAGACTAGAATAATGATGTTTCACCTTCACTACTAAGTAATCTTCATTATCATCATGTGTCTGTGACAATACATACAGGACTAAAATAATCAGTTAAAATATGTATTTATACAAAAGCATGTTCACAGGTTTTTTCAGATCAAATAAGGAAGAGTAAGTTCACATTTAACTATTTACTCGTATCTTTTGTTTTTAGTACTAAAACGCTGAATGTGTTATCATGACTGGTACATAAAAATGTTGAATGTTGTACACAGTCAGTCACTTTCTTCATAATAGGTTGGTAACATGTTCGAGTGCTGACTTGTCTAGTAGTATTCAAAACAACTCTTTACCTTTCCTCTCTAGATGTCACTTCTTGTTGCTTGAGTTTGTCACTTACTGCTTTACTTTATGTTTGTGTTATTCATAAGACATATAAGCTGCCTTCATATTTGTGAATAGTTAAGTTGACATTTTTAAAGAAACATTTTAACTGAAGACTCCTTGTGTCTTCACAATTTGCACTGAACTGTAGACTTCAATAAGCCTTGTTGGAGATTTGTCATCAAGTAAACCACTGAACTGTAGACTTCAATAGGCCTTGTTGGAGACCTGTCATCAAGTAAACCACTCATCATAATAAAAGCACTTTTAATCATGGACCACGGAATCAGCTCAACACAAATTTTACTAACTTGCTGAGCACATCACACTTTCCATTCAAGTGTAGTTTTGTCTATTTTCTTCTCCAGTCAATTACATCTCTAAAGATTTTTAATACCCATACCAATTCTTGTAATATCTGGCTTTTTTTTTGACAATTTCATTCCTTATGTTCATCTTTTTATTGAATATATGCAATAAGTTTTCACGTGTATTTCCAACCAACCATCTGTTTTATAGATACTCAGCTACTCTTGCAGGAATGTGGATAAATTCTCAAAAACATTACACAGCAGAATAAATGTACTTTACATTTTTATATTTACTTTATATCAAACATGAAAATACAAACTGATAACACGAGTAATTCAAATTTCTGAAGACTTCACATGCCTCATACTAGTATGTAGCACTTGATGAACATGAGCACAAAAAGAATAAATGGGAAAAGATATATATATCCCGCATATAAAATGAAAGATAACGTTCAACTTAAATTTCAATACCAACCTTTGCTAACTGACAACAGAAGATTACAATCTGTTGGATGAAACCTCAGTTCATTCACTGCATTTCCATGTCCAATAAAATGCTATAATTGTACAAAAAATAAAGTTTAACAGATTCCAAGTTTTACTTTTATTTTAACACAGTCTTTAAGTTCATACATTACTCAATTCCACCACAACAGAAAAAAAGTAAACAGAAAAAAACCCAACAAAAAACAGTATTCTCTATCAAAATTAATTTTGGTATCACTTGTACATTCACCAAAACATATTAAACAAAACCAACAACTTCATTTTCTATGTATTATTTAGCATAATTATTTTTCAAATAGCCTTAATCTGTACATAATTAACAATACAGTACTCATTTCTGTTGAACAATGACATTCTAGATAAATAAAAATATATCTTATTAAATAAATAACAATTTTTATCCATTGCTATTGAAGCAAACTTTTGTTCTTCCTATAAATAGTCTTTGTAAATGAACAAATTATCAATTATTTCAGTATATCAAATGCCTAATTTTGAATTACAATAAAAACAGATTGTTTGTATAAATTATCTCCAAGTAACAGATAACAGGTGATAGAGATGACTTTACAAATGTTATTTTAAAAATACAAATGAATTATGTGCAAACAATGTTGCATTTAGAATGGAGGTTTTGACTCGCATTTCTGTACTTTTTACATAAAAAACAGCAACAACAACAACTACAATAGGAACTTCAATAACTATCAGGTGGCACTAACATTCAAACTGTTGATTTAAGGAAAACAATGAACGAATGTAATGGTTTATAAAAATCATTTAAAAACATTATACAAGGCAGATAGCTGTATACCAACAAGTCCAATATATCAACAACAGGAGCACTGGAAAATATATTTCCTTATTTGATCATCTAATAACATATACAAATTTATGTTATTTTAAACAAATTGATCTTAACTTAATATTTGAAGAATCACATTAAATGAAATAATTTGTTTGTTGCTAAGCGCAAAGCTACACAATGATCTCTCTGTGCTGTGCCCACCACAGTTATTGAAACCCAGTTTTTAGCTTTATAAGCCTTCAGGCTTACTGCTTAGCCACTGGGGGGCAAAATGAGTTAAAAATGGCTAAAGCATGAAAATGATTAAAATATAAAATGATGACCTAATAACTTGTCAAAATATTATGTTACATGTTTTAACTATTTGTTTCACATTTTTGCCACTTTTAAAATATTTAAAAATATAGTTAAGTCCTTTTAAAATCACAGAATAAAACACATAACTTACTTTTATACACTGCATGGGAACAGGACTTATTATCCTTATCACCCCACGTACTCCTCCGACAGCCAAGAGAGGGTAGCGTGTCACATCATCATAAGACCAAGCACAAGTATAGTAATTTTCATCAGGCTTAACACCAAAGCTAAGGAAATCATTGACTGCACAACATTTTATGAAAGACAACCAGACTACACTTACAATCATATAGTTTAAAACTTATATCAACACTATATACAGTAACTTTACATGTTTCTAATCTTAACTACATGACCTCTGCATCTACATAATAATCCAAACACAGAAAATTTACAGAGTAATCTAAAACAAAAGTAGAAAATGCATGTATCCAGTAATTCTGTAACCTCATTTAAACTTAACGAGAAATAGTAGACAGTTACTAATTATAAGTAATCTAAATGATCCTCTTACAAAATAAAATTACTGGGCAGTCACACATAATAAACCAGTGACCCCATTTAAAAAACAAAAAACTATTTCAAAACAGAAGTTAATTAAGTTGAATCCCTCTAATGCCGAGATGGTACATAGGATCCAGTGTTGAACTCCAGTTCAGTTAGCATAAGTAATACATTCCCCCTAGACAAGATGCCAGTCATTCGCAGGTTAACCCCCAACTAACAGCTGGGTAGACTGAAACAAGTGATGTAGTCTTGTTCAAGGACACAATGTGACAAGAGTCAGCCTTGAGCTAGCTTGCAATCATCCAACTAGGAGTCCAAAGTGCAAAACCAATTGGCCACACTGCCTCAAAACAAAAGTTACTGCCTTGCAAATACAGAACTACAAACTGACTATCTAATAATACTAAACCAAAATTACAGTTGACAAAGTTCTTTTTTTTTTTTTTCTTTCTGAACATATGTAATTGTTTTTCAAAAATAATACCTCGTACATTTTAACCCTTTTTTTACAAATTATTTTTGATGCTGAAGTGAAGAACAGCACAGGTCTAAGAATTTAGTTTACAATTAAAAGTCAGGTAACCTATATGTTCAAAGGAAAACTTTTCTATTTACAACAAAAAAAAATATTTGAAAATTATATCATCCAACATTTGAGTAAATACCATGAATGAGCGTGGTTTATAAAATCTTGAGTACATCAGTGACAACCACACCTGTTGACAAAATAAGCAGTAATGTAAAACTTGGCAAGACTGACAAAAGTTATCCAAACCATTAAGTTGCATCTTACCTCAGTGTTTTAAAACTACTGAAACACATTTAGGGCATTTGTAGCAAATGTCAGTCCTATACATTACAAAATTATGTTTAGGGCTGTTTCAATGCAATAATCTTTATATAGCTCATAGAACACATGGCTGTTTCAGTGTGATAATCTTTACATAACTCCAAACATGTGGTTATTTCAATGTGATTGTAACTCATAGAACACACAGCTGTTTCAGTGTGATTATTCAGTGTGTCCAAACTATACACAAAAAATGTTTTTTGTGAAAAACTAGAAAAAAAGGATAAATTATATATATATGTGTGTGTGTGTGTGTGTGTGTACATTTGTGCATAAATGTCTGTTGCAGATTTTCTAAAAATACGTGTTCTATGAGCTATATAAAGATTATCACATTGAAATAGCCACGTGTTCTATGAGCTATATAAAGATCATCACATTGAAACAGCCATGTGTCCTATGAGCTATATAAAGATTATCACATTGAAACAGCCATGTGTCCTATGAGCTATATAAAGATTATCACATTGAAACAGCCATGTGTCCTATGAGCTATATAAAGATTATCACATTGAAACAGCCATGTGTCCTATGAGCTATATAAAGATTATCACATTGAAACAGCCATGTGTTCTATGAGCTATATAAAGATTATTGCATTGAAACAGCCATGTGTCCTATGAGTTACATACAGTTTATAGAATCACCGGTAACGTGTGGTTTAAGGTTTAGAAAGATAACTACAAAAAGAGGATACATCAGGGTCTGAGTATGACTGAAGCAACTTCAAACTACAACCCTCAGTGCATTCGTAGATTGTTACCTGTAATAGAAATAGCAATTATGAGAACTATAACAACTGTACATTAAAAACAAATTAGCCAAAAGTATGCTCTCATAAAAAAATTGAAAAAAAATATATGAACTTTCTGGTTTATAGTTGAAATAAATTACCACCATGAAATATTTTCTGAATAATCTTACATTAAGCAAAATATGGATTGTTATGTCAAATCTACAAACCATAGCTAGTTGTGCAATGTGTAAATAATTTTTAAACCCTACTGTAACCAAACCGATATGTTCTTTTGCTAAAAATAAAAAATGTTTACTATTTTGGCAATAAAGTTGAAAAATGTTTTAAAACTCTAAGTTCAGGGTTGCTTAAAGGGCCATCATTGTAAAATACAAACCACACCCAAATGGCATGTGAAGTTATTAAACCATAATTTTATTTATCAAACTCTTAATATTATTAAATGTTGAAAGATACTTAAGGCATTTATTTCTGTATCTTATGTATTAACTTATTAGGTTAAAATAATGAAACAACATTCAAGGCTAACTTAGCACTTAACCACATAAAAATGAATACTTCAATCAATATTCAATGCTTGGTAGTGAATAAACAATGACTTTTTTTTTTTACTTCCTTTATTTCTTTGCTCTGAATTGCCCATTTTAGATATTCTATCTATCCCTATATAATTCTCAAGTTTAACACAAATTATACACATACATTATAAATATTGTTAAGATCAAATCTAAAATTATAGCCTCCAATTTTTGTTCTACTGAGATAAAAACCAGATAATCAAACCCATGTCATGCCCTCCTATCACAACCTGTCTTTCATAAAATGATAATAATTCCCTCTGACATTTGCTTTTAGATATTTAGAACCAATAGAAAAAACAACAACTTAATTTATTAAATTCCTTATAAGGCTAGCTCATACTGATGACACTTTATAAATTATTAGGCCTATAGTTTCATTCTTTGCTATCACCGAGTCACCTCAATCAGCCAATGGAATTATTCTAACCCACTTATAGCTTAATTAGAAAGCCAGTAAAATATAATAAATTTATAGGACATTACATTCTTTTTGGATGTTATTACGTTGTTTTAAATTGCACATTTTAAAAGACTAGTGGCTAGGAAAGAGAATTATAAGCCAGTCCTGTGGACATGAAACAAATGATTACATCATACAGGGAACAAATGGTCGAATAACAGTAAATAGATAATCGATAATTGGGAAAACATTTTATTATACGCACAATTTGAAGAAATATTTATAACTATTGTACAGTTTCCTTGTCGAATGAACCAAATAAATAAATAATAAGGTGTTATAAAAAAAATAGCATGGACCAAATATTTTATCTCTATCATAACGTTTGTTTATATGAATTCCAACTGTTCGCATCATGCAATGTTACTTGCCACTCCTTACCACCACCCACAGCTTCACGACCCCTGCAAAAATGTGTAGTACTCAGTCTTGTCCATTTTAATTGGTCACTGACAAATATTACAGTGAAACGTGAAACTTACTTAGTAACACATACAACCCAATATAAGAAGCTCTCATTGATTTTGCCACCACTTTCTTTCTGTTTACCAAATTTGTTCCTGATATTCTATGCATTTCTTATATCAGTAAATGTAGCACTTTTTTAACTGTATACTCAGACCCTGCATAATTGGTGAAACATGGCATAAAATAAAAATTTCCAAATAAAATTAAAAAAAAAAGAAATCAACACGAATGGAATTTCCAGAAATAAGCCCAACTAACCTCATCTATTCCTACTTGCCCTTTTACCAACTCTAGCTGCTGCCTGATCATGACTCCACCCAAAAATGATAACAATGGACAGTGGTAAGTATTGAAAAAATTTGACAGCAAAATAAATGTGGAACGCAGTCTATAATTAGATTTACTTTTTTATTTCACTGTGTTATGCCAGTTTTGGGGAATTTCACCTTCATCAGTAACTCTGGACAAAAGCAAATCAAATAAATTAGACTAGGCTTCATAAAATGGTGTAGTATATATTTTATTCCTGGTTTAACAATAAATTATTCAGATATAACAATATATCATTTATCCTCTGACCTAAAGTAAGCTAATATAGTATAAACGAAAGGTAGACATAAACACATCAGAAAATAATGCAGTGAATTATCAGTTGCATATGATATTTTCAACTGTAATAGCTAAAGTATTAGTAAGAATAAAGGATTCAAGTCCCGTATTTATGAAGAAGTAATGTAACAACTTATACCTATTGTTAGAATATTGTTTTATCATTAATCTATATAGCACAAATGATCTACCCTACAACATTGAACAACTTCCTTCAGTTGGTGTTCACAATGAGGGACTAGAAGATTTACTAGGAAGATGAATTGTTAAAACAAGACATTTTATAATGGAAATTAATCGACTTTCTGCTCATTCTCTTTGATGTCTTCATGGAGGAAGTCTTTTGTTCATAAATGAACGTTTGGAATTCGAAAGTAATTTCCACTTTTGCGGCAGCAAATGTGAAACAAAAGTCGTTGTTAGATCAGATCCAGCTCGTAAATGAAACTTAGCACTATTAGTTTGTAGACTTTTGCATGTAATCTGGTCAAATTTCAGAACAGTGAGATGCTTGTTTAGTATCTATACATTATAAACTATGACTACAGTGGGCAGTTTCACTTGAACATTACAAATGTGTAACTGTTTCATATTTTTATTTATAAGAAATAACTTTCCCAATTATATGTCTTTTCTATTTTGAAGAAAATGCTAATGACCTTTAGGAAATAAAATTAAAAACAAAGTACTTTTGTACTCGTAATACAAATACAGTAAAATGTCTATAAGCAATGATCATAAGCTCTCATATAATTATATATATATTTGCTGAAATCTTATATATTGAAAAAATATGCAGTGAAAACCAAGAGGCAAAAAAATCAAGGAGAGAAAAAGACCATGAAGCTATTGGCAAACAGCTTTGACTATGGACCAAATAGTCAGCAACCTGAATTTCTAATGGAATTACAGGTATCAAAGAAGATTAGGAATAAAACTGAGAGCAAAACACTGGGACAGAACAGAAACCCAAAATGAAATGAGGAAAGAAGTAAAAGACTGATAGCTTCATACTTTGGCGACGTATGCAAGATGAGAGAGAGAGAACATCTTGTGCCTGTCTCGTAAAATGTATTTTGTACATTGACCTAAATACACCAGCTGTTGAATATAGCAAACAAAATGAACAAATTTCAATTCTTGCGTATACCACTTCTGCAGGTATAACTGTCAAACCTTCAGGCCTATTTGTTGATGTTGAAAATGGATTCTTTGGCACATCGTCAGATGGACTGATTGGAGGCAATGGAATATCAGAAGTAAAATATCCCAAAAGTGCCGAGTATTTCATAATTGAAGCTTCTAAAAAGATGGAAAATGGTAATCAGAAACCATGGATATTTCTATCAAATTCAAGGGCAGCTGCATATTACAGGTAGAGATTTTTTGTGACTTTGAAAACCTAACAAAATAAACATTCAGAGAATAAAGAAAAAGGATAATTTCTGGGAATTGCAAATGTTTCCCAAGTTGTATCATTTTTTTTTTATGGAAGCTTTGCTATCAGAGATTATTGATCCCAGAATGATCAGAAATGTGGCTATCAAGGAGGCACCTCACGTTGTTGAGGCCAAAAGAAAAAGAGAGGAAACCTTATGATGTAATAACACAAACCATATTAAAAGTTATAGTATGGTAACTCTGATGATTACTTTGAGATTACAAGTAGGTCACATCAACTGACCCCATATGGAAAGAGTACTTCTTTGGATACTTTATTGTGCAGAATGACAATATCACCAATTTTGGCAATAAATCATACAAAATATGGAAAAAAACTGCAAATATTCAATTTTCTAAACTTTATTACTGTTACCTTTATCAGGCATTGCATTGTGATTTTTGCCAGCAATATATCAATTTATACGTAGTAATTACAATAAATGTAACTAAACCTATCCATTATATGTCTTGCCATAGAAAAATATTCATACAGTTTTCAAACAGATGTAATCTAACTATAAAATTATTATTGGGAATGAAAAGAGGTTATAAAAAATTCCCAAGTTTATGATATGATCTTAAGCGTTGTAAGCTTTGCACTAAAATCCTTTGATCACCCTACGAGAGTTCAGAGTAGCTAATATGTCAACAAACCCCAAATTACTGCTAAAATCATTTTATTTACTCTATATTGAAATTTACAGATTGGAATTTCATCTCTCCAATCATTTTTAGCCATTGATTCTAGCTATTTCCAAAGCAGAGCTTCATTAGTAATTGTTTAGATGATATGCGGTAACATCATAAAAGTGTAGCGGTGAATGGTTCTAGTAATACAACCACTGACACGGAAGGAAAATGACTTAAAACAAGATATGGTTCACAAATTTTCTAAAGCGAGATAATTTTTTTTTAAGAATGATAAACACAGATTTATTCTGCTTATCCTAAAGTAACAAAATTAATTACTGCATTGTTTACACGCACAACTCCACAAAGCTGCACAGAAATGAAACAGCATTTTTTTCATTTGTCTTTGTAATATACACTAAATGTTACATTGCTAAACTATAAATTTAAAATACTTTTAAGTAAAAAAATTGGTGAAATTAATTTTTTTTCTAACATTTTTAAATTTAATATACAAGTGTGCGCTCAACACCTGAAAGGTACATGTTGGTGATGATAAGGTTAAAATAAACAGGTGTTATTTCACTTCAAAGTTTGCCTGTATGATAAACTTAAATTTAACAGTTGAATATGATTTCATTATGTGGAAAAACTGCATATAAACAAATACAAGATCTTTTACGTCAAAAGACAATTTTACAGCTAAATGACTTCAATTTCTGATGTCATCAACATCTACTTTAAATTATAAGAGTTGTAGAAACCTATACGATATACCCAGTAGAGATAAATAATTAAATAGGAAAAAACATGCCTTGAATCATAAAAATGATTTTAAAAATAAACAAAGATGAAATAGGTATGGTATACAAAATGGACCATATACATGAGAGCTGTGATACAGATTCTACACGATTCTTATTATATAGCTAAGATCAGTTTTGTAACTAACCCTTTGATACAACTAGTAAATTACAAATCATTGGACAAATGTTCATTACCCTATTTCCTCCAACAGTTGCAAAAACATCTTGTCCTTCAGGGAGATGATGGTTAAACTGAACTCCAAATAGTGGTTGCTTATGATCTTCCTAATCAGAGACAATGAAAAAAATAATTAAACATATTAAAAACTTAAATCTTTCTTCACCACATGCAATCAATCTATTTTTTTTAAGGACAACTACAGAGTGCCTCAACATATAAACTTCCAAAAACAAGAACAGAAGCTAAGAATACAGTACTGGTCACTGAAACATACATTCCATATATAACTGACAGTTGATAAGTTCTTGATATATATGTATGTATCAAAACTACCCCATCAAGCACCTTCTACATATTACCATAACCACAATTTATTTTTTAAGATCCAATTTTCAACAGGAAGAACTCACAATATTAAGCATAGAAGTTGTGATTAAGAATTATATATTTAAAGTTTTAAATATGGATGGAAATCATTTTATCTGTATCATCATGCAAATTTTCTTCAGACACAGTATGGATACACAGCTTAACTTTAACAGCTACCCAAGGCAAACAGAAATTGGTACCAAACCATCACTTACCCAACTGGATAAATGAATAAGAAAAAAAAGAAAAAGGGCTATCACAGTTTTGCATAATCACTCTCTGTTTCTACATAGAATAATGGTAAAACAAAATGAAACAAATTAAAATTTACAAAAATGTATACTTTGTTTTTATCTGTTCACTACTCATCACTTTAAATGTCATCTATTACTATCAAATTTTCAATAAATTATGTTCTTAATAAGTATGCTGTTTGGATTGACATTTAGAAATACTTAGTGAACTGTGATTACATTTTTACAAAGTGTTTTTGTCACTTGCATGTGATAATAGCAAGTATTAAAGTTTTTTTACTTAAGTGAAAGAAAATGGTTTTTAGAACTTTTCAATTATTACAAAACTATAATACTACAAAAATGCAAAGACATGTAAGACTAGTTCACAAAATTGAGCAAATGTAAAATAGCATCTAGTTGCTGATCTGAACAATGTATCTATAAAATTAATATTGAAATTTGAGTTATGATTAAAACACAGATTCATGGCACCACACTAAAAGGAAAATAAAAACTTACATCTTATCCTAGGGATATAGGAGAGTAACTTGTAATAACCAAATACTTAATGGGATTCTTCTTTAATTAATGCTGTAATTACGATGTGTCATCAATTAACCTCTTAAACTTGTAAAGTGCTGGCCTCTACAACTACTGTTGGTAACTACTTTCATAAGTCAATCATCCTGTTTAAGAAATAAAATTGTTAACTAGTCTGTTTTTTCCAAATCTTTAGCTTGTGTCTTCTTGTCCTATTATCTTCAAAATATAGCACAAAAAAAAATCAAACACCTTTACTGAATCCCCCTATAACCTTCAATAACCTCCTGCTCTTCTTTTCTGAAAAGAAAACAGACCTTTAATTATCCCTGTAAGATAATTCTTCAACCTAGTAGCCCTCCTCTAAACCTTTTCCTATAGTCTCCTGTTTTACACAAGATAACCAAAATTGTACACAGTACTCCAGTGGGGCCTATTTAATGAATGGTATAGAGAAAATTGTCTTTTGGCTTGTTATCAATATGTTTATAAATATGCCCTAAAATTCTATTGATTTCATAATTAGTAACAGAGAATTGGGTACTTCGACAGTGTGAGTGACTTATCCACCAGTATGTCAGTCATGCTATAGAATTGGTTCTCATCTATATTAAACATATGATACAATCACAATAACCAATTGCATTACCTTGCACTTACTATAATTAACAAAGGTAATAACAGTTAAATAAAGATTTACCTTCACATATGTTGAACATTTGAATGCTAGCTTACAGTGCCGATATCGACATCTTCCTCTTCCACGTCTACGTCCTCTATTAGTGGGTGTCTCACTGCGTGAAGTATTGTCAGCTGTTGAAGCACTACCAACACTTGAAGTTTCATCCTAAACAGAATATTTTAAATAATCTTACCATACTTTTATAAAATTAAACATTCATCAATCAGTAAGGTGACAGAAGATCTTATCTGGGCTACTGAGGTCATCCCAGTCAGTCCTCAAACCACAAAAACCACCATGAGCAACATTTAATATTGAAATAAGTAAGATTAGTAATCATATCTCAAACCAAAAGTAAAACCCCAGATATCAGTTCAAAACTATTTGACAGTGTTATAATCCTGATACTAAAAGCACATCAGAAAAATAATCAATATGTATGTTTGTACACATTTACCTACACTGCACAAGTGACAAGTTCATTTCTTTTTATTTTGTAATAACCAAAACAAACAGAATTCTAGAGCTTTTCTTCTTTAAAGGAGCAGGGGGGAGTATTTAGTAACTGATATGGCACAATACATCTATAAACATAGGTATGTACTAGATGTACTTTTGCAGGGTCCCCAAAAGTGTTCTATTTTAAGAGTAAATAAAACAAAATTAAGAGTAACAAATATTTTTATTTCTTTTGAAGTTCATATGTCATCCTGTGTTGTAGCCTACAGAGTGCATAATTCTTCTTGTGATTAACAGCATGCTCACACTTTACTGACGTCATGACAGTACAAATTGTAACATTAAGTGTCCCTTATGTGACATCATTTTAGTGTCTACTGACTGTCTGACAAACAATAAATTTCTGTATAGTGGTTAAAACAGGTGACCCCCTCCAGACAGGATGCTGACACCTTTTGGAGAAATAACATTGTACAGTTTTAAGGGTATATAGCTTTTTCATACCACCAGTTATCATCTAGAAATAAAACCCTCAAATAAGCAAACACCTAGCAGAGAGAGAGAGGGCTGACTTTAGAAAGGAAGCTTCTCCTCCTGGTGTATCATATAAAACCCCTGCAATGTGTTGTATACAAGATTATTTGACTTTACCTCTCACAAGGGAAGGCAGTATTTAGCTTCCTTACTTGTGTAATGCATGGTGAAACAAGAAAAGTTTTAGTTTTTAACACTGTTAATGAATATGGTAATTATAAAGATCTACAGCTTTACAAAAATGTTAAATAGATGCACAAATGGAATAAATTGCATTGAGGGATAGAAAACTGCAATAAAGAAAATAAAAGACATCAATATCTATTCATTACTTTTCTGTTTATAATAAACAGCAATTTGTTGCCTCAACATCTGGCTAAAATATTTGATATTTCTGTAGCTTAACTCTTCATACTCAGATCTGTGCAGCCTGCCTCGAGGGCAAATAGCACCACTGAAATAAAAATAATAATTATATAAAATAAACATGCAACTTTTTCACAAATTAAAAAGAACAAACTTCAGAGATGAAATTTATGCTATAAAAGGGTATTTAATTTTCATACATAAAACTAATAATTTCAAAATTTAATTTTGGGTTATTTTTGCATGCTACCAATGAAATCATTAGTTTGCAAATTTCATGAAATTTTTCTAAGCATAATGTGACATTCATTACTAGAGCTGGACAATTAGTAGAATTAGGTAATTGATGAATTGCCAAACTCAATCATTCACGCAAAGTTTGGATAGCTGAAATGCTCATAAATAGCAATAATTGGAATTGCTAATTTTGAACACTTGGTTTTCATAAATCATCACACTAATCAATTAATCTGAAAAACTTTGATTTAATCAATAAACAATAAGTCATAATGGCAATATTTGAAGAATATGAGTAAAAAAGTCAATCGAAAAAAAAAAAGACAAAGAAAAATTACCAAACAGGAAAAAAGTATTTTGAAAAATAGTATCAGTAATAACTAAGCCAAGCCCAAGCCAATTATTGAAACCATTAAACCAACTGAGTAAATAATTAAGCTGTTATTCAATAGTTTTCTCATCAAATACTTTCCATTATTGTTCAGCACTTGCTATTAAACCCTACTGTTGTGTTTATTCTTTCTTATAATTTGTTTGCTTTGTACATCTATATATATTTCAAGATTTTTTTTTACTTGTTTGTGTAATTTTCTTTGTCTTTTTTTACCCTTGTCTTTATTACTACAACTGATAATTCAGCTACCTAGATATTTGGAATAATCAAAAACAGTAATAACTAGAAATAATAATGCTCACAGGTAATCAATTATATTTATTAAACAAGTTAATTGCCCAGCTCTACTTGTACCTCATTGGAGAAAATTCACTATATTTTTTATCAAAAGTGCTAATTTGTCTTTGCAAAAAAATTAAAAAATGTAGCTTTATCAATTTTTAGCCAATCACCATTCCACAACCTCAGTTGTCATGGTGTGATTTCATTGCCTATATCTCAGCTTCAAGAAGTCAGATCTGAACACACCTTGAAATCTTTTCAGTTTTTTTCAACTGTAAAAGCCAAAAAGGGATTTTCAGTTCAGCAAGGACTCCCATATATATTGGACCAAAGCAATAAAAGCTTAGCTCTGTGTTATGTAGCTAGAAGAAATTAGGTGTTTGTGAATAACTTCCAGTACAATTAAAGCCCTCCTCCTTTAATGTTTGTACCTTTGTACTTCACATGAATTATGATGTTGAAGTATGATAAGAAATTTTTGTGGAACAAAATTGGATAGGCTTAGTTAAATCATCTTGGACTTAACCATATGAAGTTTTACTTTGCCCAGAAAATTGCTGTGTTACACCATTGTTTCTAACATACCATACCAGCTTATTGCTTGAATAGGTAGAGAAAATCACCAAAAATAATTGTTAATCACAATATTTAAAATAATGTTAAACAGGATTTGAAATCTATTATGTATATTAAACCTTCTTATTAACAATTTTAAAAAAGGTGGTTTACTTATTCAGACATGGTAGTTATTTTTACTGTATGCCAGTGATAGTATATACAGGGAAACTACATCCATTGTTTTTCAAATAAAAACAAATAAAATGTATAGTTGTTTAAAATAATTTTCTTTATAGGAAAGTTTTAAAAGAATGTAGGAAACCATAAAAATAAGCAAGTAAAATCTAAAACAAAAGCAAGCATTTTTTTTCTTAAATAAATCACAATGAAATTGTTTCAAAATTTTAAAGCTACAAAATCATATAATCACATATAAAAACAATATATCTCAATTTCAGAAGCTAGATAATCTGTAGAATGTAATTCTGAAGTTTCATACTTTTTCATCCAGTTTTTGGTCATTTGAGCATAGTATTAGGAAGATTCTAATGTCTTAAATGAAAAAAGAACTGTACAAAACATCATTATATTTGAAAAATACCTCCATTATCCCTATCTCTGCATATCCAAATCTGTTCAAGTCCATGTCTGAGGTAATCAAATTTCTGACCAATCTATGTATAGTTGCCATACAAACTTCACCAAAATATTTTTGAAAATATTAACCAAAGGTATATTCCCATATCTTGACTAGCAGAGGAGTATTAACACATTTTGTAGTAAATTTTAAAAATATGGTCAGGGGCCCCCTCAAAATTACTTTCTATGAATTTTTTACCACAACCCACAAGCAACAAGATTTTTTTTTCAATTCTTGATAATGAAAATGTTTTCCATATTTAAGCATTTAGAATTTTAAAATGGTATCAAAACTTGTTTCTACTTATACAAGTATAGAAAAAAAAATCTAATGAAATAAATATTTAATCAAGATTAAGGAACAGAGAAATAACAGATAAATTTTTCATTTTTGACGTAGTTGTCCACTCCCCACCCTCCACATACGCAATGAAAATCTTAACATTCAACAGAAAATTCATAGAACAAGACATTATTGTATGAAATTTAATTAAATTCTGAATCTCACAAGAACTGATCATTTTGTATATAGCCAAAGTGAGAAAAAATGCCACTGTTAGCAGTGCAAATAGGTACTCTCCATGGGAATAGAAAATCCATAATTTCTCCTCTTCCCATCATAATTGCCATAAAAACTTGCGTTTAGTAAATTGTAAACCTATATATTTATTTTCCAAGGAATTTGAAATAGGTACACACACCACTGTCAATGTCAACAGATCTTTCATTGTTGAAATAACACATTTCTATCAAACATATGGTTAAGTATTCTGTAAAAAAAGATAGAAAATTAACAGGCACAGAAATAAGAAATTCTCGTTTACTACTTCAACTTAGTACTACTACTACTACTAGCAGTAACACTGTTCAATACTGACAATAGAATTAGAAGTGCAACATACCCTGAGAATCTACAATTTACTAAAACTAAAAATGAAAAACTGTGAATCGAGAAGATCGCTCATTAGTGTTTAAATGCAGATGCATGTTAAAATGAGATAGAAACACCAAAGCTAAAATGCTCACATTTTCATCTCCTGATTCCTCCGTATGAGTCGAATGATCAGAATTCTGTGCTGCAACTTTTGGCTTAGAAAATTTCATGGTTTGTGCCAATTGTTCTCGATCTGACATTTTAAGCGCCCGCTAAACAGACCCCTGGTGTTGGAACTGAACACAAAGGTATTAATAATTTATAAACACAAACTACTATTGATTTATATATTGCTTTTATATGTTTCATAAACAATACTTACAGCTAGTCTAAAAATGTTGACGTTAAATATAAGTACAAAAAATTATTATTATCTTTAAAAAAATCGCATCTATACCTTTAAAATTTAAATCTGCTACACCATAAAATACTTGGCAGTAAAATTTCATAGTTAAAAAAATCTGGCATTATCGGCATTTATTCAGTGATGTGATGTACTAACTTAGAATTCAAGTACTTTGTGCTATACATGTTGTTTGATTTTTAACCATTTTAAATAATTACATTATATCACTCAATTTAATTTCATATATATACATATACATGTATCAAGAAAAGTATAAAAGTAGGAGTACTATCTATTTTTGGATTAACCACGTGTGATTAGGTTAAATCGATTTTGGCAAATTTCATTCCTCATCAGTAACCATACTCAGGGCCCTCCTTTGGGTGGGCGATGTTCGCCTCCACATAGGGCGCCCACCCTAAGGGGTATTAAAATCAACATGGCAATTAGCTGTTCTTGTCAGTTTTAATACAAATTTCGCATAGGCAACAATTTTGCCCAAGATCAATACAAAAAAAAAAAAAAAAAAAGAATGAGTCTCTTGCTGTATTGAACTACAGTTTATATAACATTATTGAATATGGTTTTCATTTTTAATATATAAATTTGTATTGTTTTTGCCAGAGGGAGTTTTTAAAGCAATGCAAAATACTTACACAGATGGGAATGGATTAAATTTTTAATGTATATTTGTAGTTTAAATCTGCGGGTTGCGGGTTCAAATCCCTGTTCCACCAAACATGCTCGCCCTTTCAGCCGTGGGGGCGTTATAATGTGACGGTCAATCCCACTATTCGTTGGTAAAAGATTTGGCGGTGGGTGGTGATGACTAGCTGCCTTCCATCTAGTCTTACACTGCTAGCGCAGATAGCCCTCGTGTAGCTTTGCGCGAAATTCAAAACAAACAAATTATAGTAAAAGGAAAAGTGTGATTGCAAGTAAAAAAACCAGTTTAACTCACAAACAGTATAAAATTAAAAAAACAACATTATAATCATAAGAAGTCTGAACTGACTGCAATGATGGGAGATTTGAAAGATTATAGAAGATCAAATCGGAAATTACGAAATCAAAAACTATAAGGAAAAAAGAATGATGAAAATTTAAAAATTAACAGTAAGAAATTCTTTAAATACATTAAGGATAAGTGAAATGTTAGGATAGGAGTGGCGGCTTTGAGGGATGATACAGGAAGTCTCATATCTAATGGTTACGAGATGGCTGGATTATTAGATTCTAATTTTTCTTCAATTTTTCCTAATGAAGATTTAAGCATTATTCCTTATCCTGAACAGTTGTTAGATGAAAATAAGATGATCCCATGAATTTTGAGCTTCTTAAGAAAAGAGATGGAAAGATTAAAGCATGATAAAGCTCCTGGGCTAGATAATATTTCCCCAAGGGTTTTGGAGAAGTTTAAGGATTGGATATGTAAGCCACTTGTTACTATGTTTTGTAAGTCTTTTAACAGTGGGCAGGCGCCAGAAGATTGGATGTTGGCTAATGTTACTTCTGTTTTCAAGAAAGGTGATTAAAAATTGTCCACTTAATTATAGGCCCATTATTCTTACATCAGCGGTGGGAAGAAGTTTTTGAATGTCTCATAAAAGATGCTTTGCAAAGTCATTTAACAAAGCTTAAAATCTTATTGTATAGTCAGCATCGTTTCACTAGAAGAAAATCTTGCCGTATCAACGTTTTAACATTATTTAAAGAGGCCACTGCTTAGGTAGATAAGGGTATGGGTGTGTATTTGGTGTACTGAATTTCAGAAAGCATCTGAAAAAATGCCATTTAAAATGGTTATTATAAAAGTTACCTTTGTAGGTTGATTGGTTGTTGTGAAGCACAAAGCTATTCAATGAGTTATACGTGCTCTGCCCACTTCACCTATCTAAACCTAGTTTTTAGCGTCGTAACCTGGCTGACTTACCGCTGAGCCACTGAGGGTTCAGTGTTAGAGCCTTTACTCTTTGTAGTTAACATCAATCACTTAGATAGAGGATTGGTCAATAAATTATTTAAATTTTCTGATGATATTGATTTTTTTGTGTGTTTTTGACTGTGAGAAGAATGCTTCTACTTTATAAATGCATTTGAATTATTTGATGAGTTGGGCGAATAAACGGTAGATGGCTTTTAATTATAATTAATGTAAGGTAATAAATGTGTTTTATCACAATTTGAATTATGAGTATAAAATTTGATGGGACAACCCTTAACAGTGTTATGGAAGAAAACAATTTTGGTGTTCTGATTGACCAGTCTTTTAAAACATCCATCCAGTGTACTGTTCCTAGTGGTAGAGCAAATAAAATCCTAGGCTGTATTTACAGAAATACTGAACACAAATCTAAAAAGGTTATAATGTCTTTGGGTATAGCACATTTCGAGAATTGCGTTTAGTCTTCGGTGCCTTACCTTAAAAATGACACTGAATTCTTCGAAAAGGTTCAGAGGAGAGCTACTAGGATGATATCTGGAATGGAAAGGTTGTCATACGAGGATAGGTTAAGATCTCTGAAATTGTTTTCTCTAGGAAAAAAAGAAGAGTTGAAGTGGTTCTGGTTGAAGTGTTTAAGATTGTAAAGAAAACTGATAATTTAATACATCATCTTTTCCCATACTTAATGGCGAGAATAGTAGGACTAGGGGGCACAAATATAAATTTTGGAAGAGTTTATCTTCAAATAAGACAGCTTTATTTTTATAACAGGGTGGATAGCCATTGGAATTGGTTGCATTCAGATGCAGTAAATATGGCTACTTATGTTAAATACTCTAATTACGTTTCTCCCATGATACTTTGAAATCTTCTAGTTTACTGAAGCCATTAAACATGTGTTTTCTACCACTTGGTCAGCATTACTGTGGTACATGAAGGTGCTGTTGTAACATATTCTGTCATTAGAAGATATCTTTTAGATTATTTGGCAAAAATATTGCAAAGTCCAGTCTACCTCCATAGTAATGAATAATATGCCAGTTAATTAGAACAACACCTGAAAGAAATAACAATGAATTTTCTTATAATTTTCAATTGTTCTTTTGTAAAATATAAATGCTTTCTGTACGTATAAATGTTTTTGTTTATTTTGAAACAAGTTTCTAGACAGTTTGAGTTCAGCAATTGACTTTGATTTACCTTTTATAAAAACAGTTTGTCACCTAGGGTTAAACACTTACATTTCTCCAACCATTGTTAGTCACATTTCTCAGCCACCTCGACAAATACTTGTTCCTTACATGAACTTTTGAAATATACTTGACTGTTTATGATCTTTCACCCATCTCTCACATCCTTGGTTCTGTTAGGAGTTGGCCCTCTTTATTTATGATAGTAGTAGTATTTATTTATTCTTTCTATACTTGTGCCCATCATCTCTCTTACTTACAAGATCTGGTACACCATGCCATTCCATATCTTTCAGTTATTCACATTGTTCTGATCAACCCTTCTCTTTTGTGTTATCTGTTTTCCTTTACAATTCGTTATTCGATGTTTTATACACCTGATGTTCTGTCTTGATGTTGACTCTTTAATTTCCGGCATTCCTTTACTTTTTCTACCATCGAATCTGTTATCCATTTCTTTCTTTCTATTTTTCTCTTCACTTGTATAGTATTATTCCTCATACTTGCTGTCATGATATCGATAGTTTGTTTTCTTGCCCTTGTTACTTTCTTTACTATACCCATATTCTCCTCTCAGTAGTTTACTCTTTTGCTTCCTTTGATTTTCTTCAATCAAAATCTTATCTTACGTTACGTTTATGTATTACTATTATACCTAATGCTTAAATTAGACTACAAATAAGCCTACTATTACCAATGTTATAGAGTGGGCGTTTAAAAAAGTTTTAAGTGGTGAATAAATGTTAATTTAGAATTTTCTTGGGGTATTTTAACAATATTACCTACTTGGCCTTAAAACTTAGCAAAAAATAAACGTTTTGAAAATTTGTGTCGGAATGTCCACATTGTTTTCTATTTCCTGACCTAGAATTCAGTGAAAAGGCTAAAGAGTGCTATTTTAAGTCTCTTTCAGAGCGCACACATACTTTTGTTCACGATAACATTTAAATTTCCTGCGCAGTTTTTAAATTAGTGGTCAATTTTTGTCGGGCAAATGAAGAGAAGAAATGTATACCTCATTTACTGGTTACTTTAGAATGGAGCGTGAAACTAATACACAATGTAGACGACGATTTCTTACACGAAATACCAGAACAAGCAGCAGAAACACGACAAAGAAGAGTGGAACTGAAAGCTAATAGACGACGTAACGAAAATAGAGAAGATAAAGAAAGACGATCAAGAGTTGATAGACAAAGATTTGCTGATAGAGTAGAAAATGAAAGACAAATAGTAGGTCAAGAAAGACGACAGCGGAATCTGCGTTGTGTATCAGTTTCATATTCCATTCTAATTATAATTTTCGCTAATCATTCAACAATGGTTTCCCGTCATTTTTGATGGGCTTTATACTAGTTTTCAAAGTTGTAATATAGCATATACTAAATATCTTACTATCCTACAACATATATTTATCTATAAATTAGTTAATGTCTCCAAGCTCTAATTCTGTAATATAAAAACTCGGTTTTTCAACCTTTTTGTAGCTTAACCGTTCAAGGAGATGAAAAAATTATACTTCACCTAAAAAGACTTGTTTAGACGAAACAGTTAAAAAATACGGTAACATCGTTCAGTTCTAGCCTCTTAAGTTAACATTGTTTCAGTTGTATACAGTAACAAATCATACTACTTATAATTAAAAGTTAATAAACTGTAGTTACAGTATTTGATTTACGCAGTTTAATAAAATAGTTTTATCTTTCAATGGATGTGATTCATTTCTGTGACTTTCAGTTTTCTTAAAGCTTTTTCTCTCAGAACAAGTTTCTTCTTTTAGTGTTCATATTTTTGTTAATTTCATGTATCGAATGATTTTTTTTTGCCATGCGATTCTTATAACATTTCTCTACAGGGTCACAAACAATTACGGACTATTAAGCTGTAGTATGCAAATTGTACACATCTCACTCTTCTAAAATATATATTATACGAAACTTTCAAATTTCGTAATATATTAATGTTGTATTTTCAGTTGAAACCGACTTCCCGAAAGAGTAAGTTAGATAGGTCCTCTATATGATGCAAAGTAATACAACATTTCGTTAAAACTAACCGAGTCTGTGGTAAAAAAAAAAGACTGGACATAAAGTTTAATACACAATAAAACGATCTTTATTTGTCCAATACAAAGCAACAGCATGTGTGTAGCACCTCTGAATTATGGATAATCGTCTTTACTAGAGATGTGGATTGACCAGGCTGATTATACTCTTAAGACTTATTTCCAAACTGATCAACTTACTCAAGATGATGTTCCAGGCTGTTTATATCTTACTGACCTAGATGAATCGGTACTATTAGACTTATCCAGAATGATTAGCGCTACTCGCGTGACGGTCATTCCCCTTCCAGCATAAGGGAGATGTTACCTCAAGATGTCACCTGATCTACCTTTGTAGGATACTGTTGTCGATCGTCGTGCACAAGGTGCAGTTTTACAGTTATATTCCTATGGGAAGATCAGGTGTTTCTATAGGGGAATGGCAAAGGTACCTATAATGAAACCAACTTAACTTTCTTGACCACGTGTTATGCAAAATATGCGCATACCCAGAATAAACGAAATTTTTTTGAAAAAGTGTAGATCAAAATAAGAAGGCAGAAAACGCATGGCAAGCCTGCAAACCACATTAAATGTAATTGATGTCACTTGTTAAATTAAGCGCTATGTTGCTTGACTAGCCAAGGAACTTATCTACTGTTTCGTGGTATTGTGTCATGCTTAAAATTGTGCATGAGAAATAACTGTGCGACTGTCACGTGAAAACAGATTAACTCTACAGTCATTCCTACCTGTTTTCTTATTGATCAGCTGCAGAGAGAATGTGCTTTGTGATTGTAGTTTTGGCTCTTTCAAGAGAGAGATTGATCCTAATCTCCAAGGAAAGCAGTTCTCCGTTTGTTGGAAGAGATGTCTTCCTGGTTAAGTTTCGTCCGTGTGTGTTTTAATCGTCACTTATGCCGAGTGTGCATATTAACTTCCTTTAATCTTTATATACAGACTGTTTTAAGTTTCTAACTACCTCACATAATTCAATACACCATCCTAACGATCATCAAACCTTCAGTTTTCTTCAAAATATGAAATGCTTATTTTTGCTTCAAACTTCAACGCTGGGCCTTTAGTCCACTTCCTATAAATCACTGCACGTTTCTTCTTTACACACACCAGTCCACGAACCTCTTATACAAAATAACATGTAGCCACGTGCAGGTATATCCTTGAACCCAATCTCAGGCAAAAAATAAAATTACTGAAAAGTGAGTTTATTGCTAATTAAATGGGATGGTTATATAATAAAGACGATTACAATGATTCACATACAATGAATATTTATTTGCAGGGAAGTACAGTCGTGTTAAATGAATGTTGAAAAACGTTGCTACACCAATGTTACTATCGTTATAACGTACAACTTTAAGATTGAAAACTAAGACGCTAATCAAGTTGAGCTACTCAAATTAATATAACAGGGTGTCCTTAACTTATATGAGGGCTAAACTCCTACAGAAAATAGTTAGTTGACTGTATAAGGTTGCCCAACATAAGAAATAAAATAGCAAAATCCATACCTTCCATTTGTCTCAACATCCTGAACGTGCTAAATCACTCTTAGCTTTAACACACACACATTACTATTAGTATGATACAACAATCATATTAAAAACATTTACTACACTTATCACAGGAAAAGAAACTAAAACCAAAAAATAATTAACATAAATTGAAAGAACTACAGGAACACCGTACCAGTGTTAAAAGGTTTCGCAATATACACAGATAAATTTATTTGACTATTAAAATTATCATTTTACGAAAACGCAATGTTATTTAAACAAACGGCACTGCTCCTTTTGGTGGATAAAATTGACTTACCACATTTCTCTCAAAGCAGCTCAAATAAGTCCCGGTACTAGTACTGCCTTAAAAAGTGTGTTTAGGTACTGAGTACAAGCAGAATTTCACCCGTGCACATAGCCTGAATTTTGGTTGACATCTTTTAAACCAATATAAAATAATACGGGTCAAATGGCGTCACACACACTTAATAAATCACATCATTAAATAAATAAAAATATATTTCCCGAAGAACTGCAGAAAAGTTGTATTTATACCGCTAGTTGTATAGCTTGACGTACGTAATTAATCTCAAATTTTGGAAAAAAAAATATATATAAACACAGAGCCCAACAAAAAACAGTGTATTCTGTGAAATGAATATTGGAGTTTGACGAAGACGCTATTTATACCCTGAAACAAGCATATTTCAATACATCTAATTACTTCTAAATGGAAATATTTGATTTATAAGATCATAGATTAAATTTGTTTTCATAAAGGAAAACTTGTTGAGCTTAGATAAAAAAAAAAGTTCATAGAATACAGACTAAAATTTGTACTGTGGGCATTGAACTTTTAATTAAAACTATACAGTGACAGTTCAGGCTGCTGCTTTTTATTCTCATCTTTCATATTTTGGCAACTTTGTTTTAAAGACCGACAATTTTTATTCATATAGATAAAGTACACTTATGCACTCATGAAAGGACAGAAAAATAGAAATTGTGATATCCACAAAGACTGAAGGCCTATAATGAAAAAGCGGTTATGGCCAAAATATCCGACACTTATGTTCTAACTAAAGGTTGGCTAGGTTTCAAAATTCAACTTTTCAAGTTTGAGAAATATCCTACTTATAAATATTATTAAGATAATAAAAAAAAAAGTCAGTCACTGCTGTATTAATCGAATAAAAGCTTCACTCCTATGTCACATGGGAACAAATATTCAATAATAATATGCTGTGGTGGGAGGATAAATAAGATAACACAGTTATCATATGTACAGGTTACTAACTATAACATTTCTGATACTGTATGCATATACCATGTATGATCTACTCTGAAGATTTAAGTTGAGTAAATTATTTAAAAAGGCACACAGATATTATAACAACTAAAAGTAAATAAAAACCAAAATATAGTATTTATAACTTTCTTACTCATTGCATTATGTTTGATTATATAAAAAATCAATATTTTATATGTTAAACTCACTGTAATTTAAGTCTACAACAAAAAATTACTATCACATTTGGATGATCAATATCTTAAAAAAAGTGGTTGACTTTGTATAGTAGTAATATTCAAATTTGAGTGATTTTTAAAATTTTTATACATCCTTTATTTTTTTTCACTTGACCATACCAAAAGTAGGTTATTAATATTCTAAAATATGTATTTGGTTAATTGTATTTATACATTTACTGTACATTAAATGAGGGAGTGCTTTTGCACCTTCAGCACCTCTATTTCCTGTGCTCTTCACTAACAGTGATACTGAACTTTGCCCCAACTTTTTTAATCTGGGATTATAAAAAGTTTAAAATGTTTCTTAACTAATACAAATTTTATTTTGACCTCTTTTGTTTGTAAAGAGCACAGGAAAAAGAGATGCTGAGGGTGCGAAAGTATCCCCTCATTTAATGTACAGGGACCCTATGCATCTGTTGTTGGTGTTAGAAGAAAAGTGTAATTATAAAAATTATCATCTCCCTGAACAGGGTTACCACCTGCCTGGTTTCTAACTAGAATAACTAATCTTTAGTGAATTACTCTGGTTCTTCGTACGAGTGTTTCCCACCATAAATATGGATTTTGATTTTGTTCAATGGTTTTCAGAACCCACTACAATTGCTCTAGCATCAGTGTTGTTGCTGGTAGGTAACAACACATCAATTCAGAAAGAGTGTATCTGCAGTAGTTATAATTCTCTAACCAACAGAACAAGACTTAAAAAACACCTTCAAAACACAGAATTCCTGAATTTTCCAACTGAAACCTTAGTTAGTTTTTAGCCCAAGCATTTTATAGGGGTTTTGGGACATAAAGTTTAGTAATTTTACACCTCTTTTACAATACAATTTTGAAAATAAACAAATAAATTAATAATAAAGCTATACAACTGTTAAGCAGGATTATAAGAAAAAATGTAACACTGCAACCTAAATCCAACAGGAAAAATATCTAGTAGTTGTATACTTTGAACTTTGGTGTTATATTAGTCTGTCAGTTTTTAAAAAGCACAAACTTTAAGTATACAGTTGAGTATAAATATTGTAAAATAACAATGTTTTGAATTTATATGATTCAATAATTCAGGAGATAAATTATAGTAATTTTTCAAGTTCACCAAAACCCACCACTGTTTGACATAAGCTCCAATGCTCATTTTTAAACTCACGAAAAAAAAAAAGCTGCACAATATTTTTAACCATACATTTTAAAATATTTTCTTAAGAAATAACAAATTAAAGTGATCTTCTTCACTGACTACTTCTTGTTGGAATAGTTGCTTTTCTTGCAAGATGTATAGCTTATATTTTATCAACTTTTTTTCTTTTCTGGTACAGTCGATCCTCCCAGATCTGGCAATCTTTTTTCTGGCTAAATTTATGAAAATGGCCTAATCCTGCAAACCACCCAAGAATCAGAAATTTAATTCTCGAGCTGACCCCTCACCCAAGCAGCACCTTGGAGCTTTCCCATCAATTCGTACTCCCAGCTGGCTGGTGGCATCTCAGTTTATTTACTTCAGCAGCTCCAGTGTTTATATGCTGTACCCCACTTGCCAGTATATTTAGCCTGCTTTTGCCCTTAAATATGCTGCCTGAAAGAAAAGCAAGTGGCTCAGAGAATTGTGGTAGTTTAAAACACAAGTCATTATCTATTGTGAAAAAATGTTGAAGTGTTAAAGAAACTCAACAGTGGGACTTCAGTGAAGTGATTATGTGAAACTTTTGGCATTGGTTCATCAACTATATATGACCTGAAGAAGAATAGAGTGAAGCTGCTTAAATTCTTTGCACAAAGAAAGGAATGACAAAGCGTAAAAAGATGATTGAGGCAAAAAGTGTTGACTTAGATGCAGCATTAATGACTTGGTTCAGGCTGTGCTGCTGTGAAGGGATGAGCATTAGTGGGAAAAGGCTAAAGGAGTAAGCAAAATATATTCATGATGAACTTAACTTCAATTGTGACTACAGTGAAGGTTGGCTACAGAAATTTAAGATGATCATGGAACTACATTGCATAATGTGTGTGTGGTCAGAAGCACTCTGCTGACAAGGAGGCTGCCACTGCATTCATGGAGGAATTTGTAAAGCTAGTGAAAGATGAAAAATTAATGCCAGATCACATCTATAATGGTGATGAGACCACATTATTTTGGCATTGTATGCCTGGTAAAAACACTTGGCTGCTGAGGATGAAGAGTCACCTACTGGACACAAGGAATCTAAAGACAGAGTGACTTTGCTTGCTTGTTCCAATGCAGCAGGTACTCATATGATGCAAGTTATTAGTGATTGGTAAAAGTCTAAGATTTAGAGCTTTCAAAGGTGTACCTACTCTACCAGTGATATATCATGCCAACAAACGAGGTTGGGTAACTTTACAGATCTTTCTTGAATGGTTTGAGAAGTACTTTATTCTCAGTGCTCAAGTACATTGTAACTCAATGGGGTTAGATCTCAAATGCAAAATTTTGCTAATTTTGGGTAATTGTTCAGCCCATCCTAAAGCAAAATTTCTAGTGAAAGACAATGTTTATGGAATGTTTTTGCCACCTAACTGCACCTCACTAATTTAATCTCAAGACTAAGGTACCATAAGATCATTAAAGTTTAGATAGAGATCCGAGTTCATGAGAATAATGTTGAGTGCACTTAATTCAGGAGTTTCTGTCAGTGAATTGAGAAAACAGTTTTAAATTAAAAATTGTGTCTTGGAAGTAGCTCGAGCATGGGAAAGCATGCCTGCTACCACTCTCACAAATTGTTGGCACAAGTTATGGCCAGGTTTAATATTTTTGGATGAAGATCTTGTCGAAGAAGAGGCAGACTTAACTGGCTTCAGCATTTCCCATGAGAAGGAGGCGATCAACGACTTGTTGGATTATGTTCTTTGCATGATTAACCCTAAAGCTGAAAAATTTACAGCCAGCTTAGAGGCCCAAAATCTTGAGCAGTGTATTGATGTGGATAATAATGAACCCATAGTACATGTCACCGACCAAGAAATTATACAAATAGTGTTGAATAAAGACCAGGAGGAAGGCAAGAATAGTGTGTAAGAAGATGGTGGAAGATAGAATCTCAGTTGACAAGTGTATCAAGTTAACGTCTGAATTAATAGCAGGACTTGAAAAATGTAGCTTCCTGACAGAACAGGAAATCATGAGTGTTTACCTAATACAAAGTAAACTCATCAGAGAAAAAACCTAAACACAAAAACAATCTACTTTACCAGTTCTATTTAAGAAAATAAGAAAGAAAAGAGAGAAGTTATTACAAAGAAGCCTTCTGATCCTGAACCTGTAGCATCAACTTCAACCTCATCAAAGAACCAGAAACAACCCCTGCTAGCCCCAAAGATGACAGCTCTGATGACCCCTTTACTCCTATGAGTGCAGTACAGATATTACTTTTGCAGTAAAATGCTTTAACCATGCTTATGTCTTTTCTGTTCAATGTAAAATACCATGTACAATACAGTTAAGTACAGTAACATACAAAAATGTAATTGTCTTTTTCTTTAATATTAGTATGCAGGTTTTCAAGAAATAATAATAAATATTGTATTTATTATTTTATTTTTTTACTGTACAGTAAAATACCTTCCCATGAATTTTATCTTTTTCTTGATTTAAAATACACTATACAGTACAATGTAAAATAAAATGCAGTTTTCTTAATTTTTTTTTCATTTATGTATGACTATAATATGTCCACCCAAAATTTGGCAAACTTCAACATCCGGTCAGGCTCAGGTCCCAAGATTGCTGGATTTGGGAGGGGCAACTGTATTTAATAATACTGATTGGAATCATTCTTGTCTGGTTTTAGATTTTTTATTTATTCACTGAAATATCTTTTATTCATTTTGGTTTGAGTTCAAAGTTTTCATGTAAGTTGCATAGTTAAAAGATGCAAGTTGGTTAAACTGAAGGTACACTCAAAACGTTTAGATCTTGGTATAATGTAGTTTAGTATTTCTAGCACCAAATTTCAACCTAAAATTTAGACATTCTGCTGATGAAGAACAGTATACCAAGCACCACCAAGTTCTTACTTTAAGATATTTTGAGCACATTGACCATATCTTACTTAGTAACACAACCACATGAAATAGAATACAAGAAACTTACAGATTTTTTACTTGTGTTTTGGATCATGTAATGAAAAATAATGTTGCCCCATTCAATTTTTTATAAAACTCAAAACAAATATGCCAAAGATTAAAATAGTCAGTTATATCAGTTCCATTTGAAGATATTTTTTTTTGTTACATAAATCAGGTTTGTTGTTAGAAACTTATACAATTGTACTTAGATATAAGGTACTTCAGACAGCATTGCAGTTTTGACAATTTCTGGAAAATTTAAGGTTTCTAAAATGTTGTGAGAGTACAACTAGAGAGGGGATTGTTAACTTGGAACACAGAGAGCACAATATTTTCTTCAAAAGACAAAAAAGAAAACTGTTTTTGATAAACAAATATTTAAGTTATAGTAAAAATATATTTTTATGACAACCACAATTTAAACTTCTGTTGCATAGCATCATTACTTGTCATTACTTTAACCATTTCCTTTCATTCTCTGCTGTATATAATAATTAGTTTTTTTTAATTTTCTAAGGCATAAAATTAAGGTTGTGTATGACCATTGTACTTCAAAATCTATTTGATATACATCAACTGACTCCACTTATTTCTATCTAAAATACAAGTGGATATGCATTTATTAATATTTTGATCAAAGTTTTATTAAAAATGTTTTACAGACTTCACGTTGGGTATAATTACAAAACGCTGTAGCACAGAAATTTATTTGTGTCTGATTTTATATTTAAAAATATCTATGTACACATATATAAATGCCTCTTGCTAGTTTGCTTGTTTCTCCAAAACACTTATTTTTTAACTAATTTTCTTTATATGGTCAAATAGCTTCAATTCCTGACTTTCTGATAATTTTAAAATAAGTCACTTTTGTCCCCATAAATATGTTCAGTGTTTGTTCGTTTGAAGTTACACACAAAGCGACACAATGGGCTATTTGTGCTCTACTGTGATATGTTCAAGGCTGCTTTATGCATTGAAAATACATACAATAGTGTGCAAAATTTATTAGAACAGTTGTTCCTACTGGCCAGTCTGTGGATTGGTGATGGTACATAGCGAGATTTCAGTTGACCACAAGACAGTTGACAATTTTTTTTTAAATATAGCTACTGAAATCTATTGTTTTTCAATGTATGATAAAATACTTTTAAAAAGTTGACATTGTGTGAAAAGTCTGTGAAATTTTGGGATTAAAACTAACTGGGTCCTCAAATGGAAAAACTATATATTTTACTTATTTTGATACTCTTCCAACTTCTTAAACTACATTGATTTTATTTCATAGTCACATTGGGTATTCTGATACCTGGAATTTCTTGTAAATGTCCAATATTTACTTCACAGTAGATGGTGAGAAGCAGAGGTCTTTTGTACTTTTTTATACTTCAACAAGTATCATTTAAAGATTTGACATGACTCTGTCAAAGGGTGTTAATTTTCCATGTTTTGGCACTTTAATTTCAACATCACTCTATATTAGCTGCACTGGATGATGTTTTTGAAAAAAAAGAAGCACAATAATTCTTTATGTACCTACATGTAAAGCACAGATTATGAAAATCTTGCATCTTTGTCAGTGATGGCTGGTACAAAAACTAAAGACAAGTTGTTTTTCCCTTAAAATTTTTAAATCAGTTAAATGTGCAGCATAAATAGTCATGGATAAAGTTAAGAAATGAAACAGAACATCACAGTTTCCTGTGTGTTTTATGTTTAGGATAAGGCATTCCTTCTATCATATTTCATGGACTCTTTGGCAAACATATACACACCATTTGGAACCATTAAGCTCAAATTTGGACCCTCTGTACAAAGCAACTTTTACACTGTTCCAAACACTGGGATACGTTTTTTTTTGTTTTGTTTTTTTGTTCAAAATATATTTATGTAGTAATGTGTTTCTTCCTGTTGCTCTTTCTCAATGGTCACATTCTTTAAGCACTTTTGATACTGTACTCTTTGAAACTTTATCTGTGTATGGCTTATTAATGCCATCAGCAAGGGTTTTCAGTTTTCAATGAGTTGATTTTTAGGTACCTAAAATCTCTTTCAGTGAATTTTTTCCTCTGCCTTGTGGTACAATATCTGTTGGCCATCTTCACAGAACCGATGGAATCGTGGATCAACATAAATACCACAGTATACTAGTCTATCATGTTAAATGGACTGAATCTCATACTTCAGGAAGATAATAAACACACACACACACACATACATGCTTCCAAGAAATATTGAGCTTATTTGGCAAAGATTAATTTTATGGGGTTAACTGGACTTCATGCATGACAAAAGTACCATCTCTACCAAAGAAAGCTTCTGGACACAATTTCAAGAAGAATGGAATGAAATTAATCAAGAATCTTTTAGAGAATACACAGACACAATGCCACAAAGATTCCAAGTTGTTACTGATGCCCAAGGTGGCCATACTAAATATTAACATTAGAGAGACTTAATATATTAATGTGTACTAATTTTGTAATAGTTTTCTGTAAGATTAATCTGTATGTTCAATAGCTTTTTATTGACTATTTTGTGTATTACACTCATAAAATGACAACTGTCGAGGCATTCTAGTAAATTTGCAAACTATTGTATGTCCATGTGAATAAATTATTTTAAGTTAAGTAATACAATGTTCACCTGACCCTAGGACTTGAAACTAACTTTTTGGGGGCACAGGTAAATGTTTTCCAGTTACCTTAAATGTTACTCTGGCAAAAAGTTTGTTTGTAGTTACGCACAAAGTACCACAATGGACTAACTGCACTGTGCTCACCACGAGTATTGAAACTTGGTTTTTAGTGTTATAAGCCTTTAAGACTTATAGCTGAGCCACTGGGGAGACCAGGCAAAATGAAAACAAAAAAAACAAAAACAGTGAAACAATTGAATCACAAGTTGCTTTCACTTAGTGGATATAACTAACCAGCTGATAAGAATTACCAGGAACAATTGCATTTTTCATTTCTTGTTTTTAATATGCCATCATATTTTAGATTATGTTTTGGTTTGTTTTGAATTTCTCGCAAAGCTACTCGAGGGCTATCTGCACTAGCCATCCTTAACAGTGATAGACTAGAGGGAAGGCAGCTATTCAACACCACCCACCACCAACTCTTGGGTTACTCTTTTACCAAGGAACAGTGGGATTGACCATCACATTATAATACCCCCACAGCTGAAAGGGTGAGCATGTTCGGTTATGAGATTCGAGCCTGCAACCAACAGATTACGAGTCAAGCATCATAACAAAACCATCAGGTCATGTCAGGCTTATTATGTTTGTAATAATAATATAATTTCCTACAATGAAAATAAGAATATAGTATAAAACAAAAAGTGAAAATTGCTTGATTGCACATTTTTTTACTTGCTATTTTAAACTTGTGGAATCCCACTGAAAGATTCACAACACTCTACTAGAAAAGGCTTATTAATAAATTATTATAATACAGTTTCCACTGTAAAGGTTGTGTTTTTAACCAGGTCTTTTAATAATTTTGACCACTGTTTACAACTGGTTTAATCATTCATAATCATGCATGGAATATCAACTGGCTAAAAAATACCAACGCACCATGATGGTCTTTGGCTAAACACTAGAGCTTGTTGGTTTGTCAGCTAGCCACCACTAATTTTGAGCTTTGCCCAAAAACTTGGCACTCAATAATTTATATGAAGTCTAGTCTTTCATGCTTCCTCACTGTAATGCAAGCAGTAAAACTAAAATGTATTTCAGTAAAATTATAATTCATTATTTTTGGGAAAAAAAAACTTTTGACATCAAACTCACATGTTAACACTTTAAACTAAGGATGTGAAAAAGATCAGGGAATAAACTAATTATTTATCTTTTTTGAAAAAATATATGAAACCCAATGAGCCCACATCTTGGCACAGAGAAAGGCAAATAATGTGGAGCTAAACGAACCACTGTTCATGTTGAAGATGACAAGTGCAGAGGGGGAAAACGAAGCAAGTATTTTAGTAAACAAAGTTTCATTGACAGTGTGACACATGCAAATGAAGAAGTTTCGCAGAATAACTTACCAGTTACTGTATTTTAAAGTTGAATCATCAGTACATAATGGTAAATCAGAGTATCATACTTGACTGAGAAACTTCCTACCTGACAGAATAAAGTGTGGACACCCTGTATTACAATGTCCAAGTATCCCATCAATTTTATGTTTAATATGTACATTTTATTTTCTTTATCAATATCTACTGAAATGATTGAAATCAAAAATGACATAACACAACAGTCATGGCCATGTGATGGGATTATGTTTCTTCTTTTTTGGTGGACTCTCATTAGAGGACTCGTCTGATAAGGACTACAGGAAAAAAAAAGAGATTAATAAATTAGTATTCTGAATAAGATACAATGCATATACTTCACAATATCATGAAAAACAAGTTAAACACAAGAAATGTCCAAATACTAGGATAAGTTAAATTTTCAAAGTGTTGGAAATATACTAGAAAGCATAAAACAAAGAGAAATCAAATACAATGATAGAAGTTAACATTTTCCTGAACTGAAGGTGTATTTTCGATAATACTTACCTCCGCTGACAGTATAGCTATTTCTTGATCTCCAGGGTTTCCACTCTTTGCCCATCTAAGCATTGAAAACACTTACTCCAGTCTTCTATACCCCACTCAAATGCCCTTGGTAAATTCTAATTTGCAAAATTCTCCACCAACTTCTGTGTGCCCTCTTTCTAAGTACTGTATATGAGCACCTCATTCAGATAATGTAACATAAGCTGGCTTTTGGTGGGGAGGTAGGGCGGGAAAGTGTCAGCAGAGGTAAGTATTATTGGAAATACATTTTCAGTTTTGGAAAATGTTAACTTCCAAAACATACTTACCTTCATTGACACTATAGTTAGAATCCCACATTAAGAAGGTGGAAGGGCTGGTGCAGGCATGAACCATACAGAAAGCATCTGTATAGAACAGGAATGTACTAAGATAAAGATGGTACAAGAGTGGGGGAACTGCACTACATCCAGAACAGGTATGCTCTTCACCTGGAACTCAGTTCTTATATCAAAGGTAGAATAGAATATGAGTAATCGTCAGTATAGGCCAGCCCCAACCAGATAGCTGAGGTTCCACAACTTGTGGTTGGAATTAAGGGGTTGTGGTACATATATCTCACGTTGGTGGCGAGGGCTATTGGTCTGCAAGATTATATATACTATTAATTGGATCCCAACCTGTAAACATAGAGTGATGAGTTTCGTACTACCGGAATCATGTCGAGAAAGTAAGCAACACCAAAGTGAACAAACTTTCTCCTCCACCTGAAGAAGTCCAAAAGGCAACACCCCAGGATCGGAATGACGGGATTGTGTATGCCGTACTCAACCAAAAACCAGAACTCATCCAGTCTGGAATTATGAACATTCATCCTCATTCCCCAACCAAGTGGACAAGGAGTATTCCGCTTGCCCCTGGAATTATGGAAAGGATGTGGAACCTGTGCTCATAATGCAGCAGTAAACTAAATGTATTCAGTAAATTATAATTACATTATTTTAGGAAAAAAAACT
>NW_013665810.1:234225-243369 GCF_000517525.1 Limulus polyphemus | reverse complement strand
CTAACTTGTGGTTGGAATTAAGGGGGTTGTGGTACATATATCTCACGTTGGTGGCGAGGGCTATTGCTGCAAGATTATATATACTATTAATTGGATCCCAAACTGTAACCATAGAGTGATGATTTCGTACTACCGGAATAATGTCGAGAAAGTAAGCAACACCAAATTGAACAAACTTTCTCCTCCACCTGAAGAAGTTCAAAAGGCAACACACAAGGATTGGAATGAGGGGATTGTGTATGCCGTACTCAACCAAAAAACAGAACTCATCCAGTCTGTAATTATGAACATTCATCCTCATTCCCCAACCAAGTGGACAAGGAGTATTCCGCTTGCCCCTGGAATTATGGAAAGGATGTGGAACCTGTGCTCAACCAAGGACCTAGGATGGGACCACTTTGCATTCAGGAATTAGGAGAAAATAGTGGACTTCCTTTCATGAACAATATACGAATCCAATATTGATCAAAGAGGAAGGCCATGCACCCCCCAACTGGATAGCTTTGTGTCAAATCTGAACCAGAATTACAAGTAGGCTTCCGCAGAGGCTGGTGCAACTCCTACTGACATCTGGAAAAACATTCAGGGACCTGAGTAGGAGGGCCCCCAACTTTGCACTCTTCTCCAAGAGTGGACGAACACACTCTGGAGGAAAAGCCTCTGTCCACTCCACTAATAAAGTCTAAGGGCTAATACGCATTGGGGAGTGCTCTGGAAACAGAGTGGGATCCAGTTGAAATATAAAAGAGTGTATGATTAAGGAAAATAATCATCTCTGGTTAAAATCAAACAGATGTGGTCAAAATAGCTACAGGGGGTAGTCAAAAACCCTCAGAAGAGGAAACTGCCAGATCATATAAATAATGAGATAGGAAAGTATTGGTAGTAGTCCACATACCAGCCCACACAATGACTTCCAGAGGGCAATTCAACTAGGCAGCTACTGACATAGAGAAATGATGAATCTGGTGAGATATGATATGCAAAAAATTCCTCTCCTGTAATGATAATCCATTATAGGCCATTTGAATGAATTTACGAAGCCATCTCGTTAGGGTAATGGGAGATAAGTCACAGGAAATTGAAGGATTCCAATGAATGAATAATCAATTCCTACTATCTCAAAATAAGTTAGTACGAGCCACACTTGAAGGCCCTAACAGGACATAACAAACGATCAGGATCAGAGTGGTCATAGAAGTAAGAAATGGCTGGCAAATGGATTGATGAGAAGGATCTTTCCCCTTCCCTGGCTGCCAGAGTCTTGGGAAGAAAAGACCTATTGGGGTAAAGCAGGTTAAATAAAGAGTCTGATGCACATGGATTGCAAACTACTCCGACTACCGATGTCCACAAGCCAACTACAACAAAAAATACAACTTAGGAGAAAGGTGAAACAAAGAACATGAGGCTAAGGGCTCAAAGGGAGGATGAGACAATGTATGTAAAACAACTGTAAAAATCCCAATTTGGTAATTGAAAAGATCGTTTGAGTCGAAGAACATGAAAGGATTTGAGTAGACCAGATAGAACTGAGGATTCAAATACCTTCTGATATTTGGAATACCTAAAAATAGTGGATAAGGAGGCATTATATAAAGCCACTGTAGACAAAGCAAGACCCCTCTCAAATACCCAAATCATAAAACAGGATATGGTAGATACTTTAGGATGAAGAGGGTATAAATTCCTTTTAATACACCACTGATAAGAATTCCATTTCCATTGATAAATGGTTGTGGTTGGCCTACAGAGAGATTTAGTTAAATACAGAGAAACCTTAGAAGTTAAACTCTTATGTCGAGCAAAGGACCACATAACTTCCAAGCATGAAGATTGAATTTCCAAACATCTGGGTGGAGAATATCTGATCGAGGTTGGCTCAACAGAGACTGCAAATGTGGAAGAGGTAGAGGTGGACATTCTAGCAGATACTGAAGGAGCAGAAACCACTTTTGAGCTGGCGATTTTGTTGTAACCAAGAGAACTTGACAGGGAGTGGAACGAACCATAGTCAGAACCAGAGCAATAGCTGAATTGGGAGAAAGGCATACAGATGTAAACCTGTCCAGTCCTGACTGAACACATCTACTACCAACACTTGAGGATGAGGTATCGGATACCAAAACAACTCCAGTTGAGAATTTCAATGAGGCGCAAAGACATCGATCGTTGGAAAACCCGAACTGAGAGCAATCCACTGAAAAAACATGTGATGTAGCATCCATCCCGTTGGAAGAATCTGGTTGGGTCAAAACAAGTGATCTGCAATTAAATTCATCACTCTGAAACAATGGGAATGAGAATGTGTGCTTCCTTGACGAGAAATCTGAGATACCACAGTGGAATTGTCGGAATGTATCATGACAATTTTTCCCTTCAAGAGAGACAGACCTTGAACCATTGCTTGGTGTACTGCAAGGAGTTTGAGAATGTTGATATGGAGGGTAGACTCCTCTTCCATCCAAATTTCCTGGAACTCCTGATCTTGAAGATAAGAGGTGGAAAAGAAGAGGTCTGATTGGCCTCCATAGTAGAGACATTAACTCGGGAATTCATACCTGTCATATTTTTTGTGTTTGTTTTTAAAGTAATTTAAAAATATAAACAAAGATATAACCATAATAACGCCAACCACATTCCAAGTTACAACGTAAATTGTAAATAATCCCAACACTCCTGTTTATAGAAACCCATGCTGAATGCTTTTTAGAGAAAAAGTGATTACATTATCTGAATGAGGTGCTTATATACAGTACCTAGATAGAGGGTGCATTGAAGTTGATGGAGAATTTTGCAAATTTGAATTTGCCAAGGGCATTCAAGTGGGGGTATAAAAGACTGGAGCAAGCACTTTCAATGCTCAGATGGGCAAAGAGTGCAAAACCCTGAAGATCAAGAAATAGCTATAGTGTCAGCGGAGGTGAGAATGTTTTGGAAGATAAACACTGTGGTTGTATGTTCTCTGTATATTATATAATTATGTGAACTATTTATCTGTACACAAGTGATAAGATTTTAAAAATGTATCATTAAATATTTTTCAATTATAAAGTATAGGATGAATGATTGCAAGAACCTAACAACCAAAAGAAATTCTTCTTGTTATATTTATACTGTTTCTTATAGAAACCTTGCATAACTATGGTATATATTACATTTCTTTCATTATATCCTATACAGATGTATTTATGTTGGCTATAAGTATGATGCATTCTAGGGGATATCCCCAAGTTTTCTAGTGGTTTTATCATATGCTGTGTACATCATATGACAAAGTTGTGTGACTATGACATAATTCAACATGATAATTTGCTTTCACAGCAGTTTTGGGACAAATCCCGGGGCTTCTCTGACAACCAGTTTTATTTCTGTAGCTGTATATTACTGTTTAGCCAAGATAAATTAAAAAAAAAAAAAATAGGAATCAACCATTCTTTCACTTGTACAAAAGGTTTCCCTCCCTATTATCCCAAAAAAACTCTGTGCAGTGAGTGTTGTAAGAGCCCCAGTATTTATCCCAAATAAGTTTTAAGTACTACTAGTTGTTTGTAAAGTATGCACTGTATGTATGTATATCAAGATAAAATTAAGTTACATAATTGAAAGATGCCTAAAAATGCTGCACAAGTGATTTTTGAGTGCTACTAAAAGATGAATGAACATGACATCACAAAACAAAGGATTCTACTATGAAATCATAAATAACTATTTTAGTGTCTTTGAAACTGTATAGCAAAAGCTTTAACATTATAACAACACTAATAAAAAAATTCTTAATACTAAGGAAATAAACATTGCTTCCACAGTGAAAGGGGTTAAAGGACAAAATAAATTGTTTAGATCATGCTATTTCTGTTTTCAATCATTCTCTATTTGAAAAAGCCTGTACCACATAACAAAAATATTATAAAACAAAATTACATTATACAAATAATAGTGTTTTCTCCGGGTACCCACCCATCACGACTGTTACCCGGTTCTAAATTTATAACTTGATTCTTAAAAAAAAAAAACGTTATGCAAAATCAAAGAAATGTAAATAGAGCTGCACAAAACTTTTTTTTAAATAAAATAAACTAAGCAAAAATCAGAAACAAGGAACAAAAAAGAACCAGGACAAAAAGTCACGACACATAAATTGAAGATGAAAGTGAAAGCAATCACAGTAATATGATACAGATTCTGATTAAATTCTAGTTGTGGGCCTGTGACATTGATTAGTAAGCCATTGTTCTTTAAGTTTAACAGCATACGAAAACCCTTGAGCACCTCATAAATCAAGATATTCAACCATTCATTATACTCTCAAAATGTATTTATACCATACTAAGTTTTACCTCTTCCATTGACAATAATGAATATAAGAGACAAAGAATCAATAAAGTAAGTAGCAAATTTTTAAAAGTCCATTTAAATTTTTCTTTGGTAAATGATTCTCGACTGATTCATGTGGTTATCACTATTTCGTAGCGTGTCACGATCAACATTCTAGGACCAAAATGAGGCCGATCACTCATAGGAAACTTTCAAACCTCATGACTGTGTGACTTGTAATAGTAAATACTGTAAGTTATTGTATCAATATAAGTATGATCTTCCAAACGTTTTTACATTTTTATATTACTAGTTGAAATTGTTTCAATCATAGTTAGCTGCTGCTTGTCATAATTCAAGGTATTAGGATGCTTTGATCATTGTCATTGTTTCATTTCACTGCAGTTTAAATGAGAAACTCACACACTAATCTTAATAAGGAATTATCAAAGTTTTGTCATTGAAATATTTGAGGTAAGCTCAGCCTACCATTGTGCTAACTTTTCTGATAGCACGGGTGCATTAAGCAGTCTTGTAATCTCTCAATGTGTGTTATAATGATAGGTGGCTGTAGATACCGTAACGTCCGTACATAAACGTAGGTACATACAACCTAAGTGTTGTCATCATGTACAAATATTGTCTGCACAGCACGGGTATTGTGTAATGACAGTCAGCCAGGGTAAACCATTAAAAATTACTTTTACTGTTTCTTTACCAGTTATCAATAAGTTAATAGTATACAGTCGAAGAAACAGTTGGAAGCTATATACTTTAATATTAAGTTCATGACTAATTAAATCAGTGCTCATTACTAATTGGTGAACAGTTAAAAAATGGAGAGATGTTTTTGAATTTATTTCAATACCTTATGCAGAATAGTGAGATTACATACAGTAGCCTATACTTTGCAGGCTTATGCTATTGTACACATGATGGTTTCGGGGTTAACATCGTTTTCATCTTTCATTCATAATTTTATCATTTACTGTTTTTTTTAATTTTTCCATCCAAATATTCATCACTTTTTATTATTGGCAGTTTTAGATATTTTTTTGCTAGAAAAATAGACAACATTGCACACAAAGTAAACTTAAACTGTGTGGCATTATGGTTCATATTGTTGTCTTCTGCATGTTAAAAACTGTTGTGTGATTGGAAATTTTTGGGCACCTGGATACCCACCCAAATTACCTATCCAAGTAGGATTTTTAATACCCATTCAAACACAAAGTCAAATAACAACAGCTTTTTTCTGAAAGAATTTCAAACTTAAATTATCACTTCAATTTCTTAATGAATTTATTGGATGGTTGGTGAAAAAAACCTTTGTGAAAAGTAAGAAATTACTTAATGCTTATTTTAATGTAACATATTTTTTGATACACTAAAAACTACTACTTTTTACGGTTGGCTATTTTTTTGGTCATGGCATGGAAAGCATTCTATATGGATATGTCTTGTGACTAAGGCATTCCTAATTTCAAATCTACTCCTCAAATAAAAACTTAAAATTGCTTATATCAAATTAAACATTTTAAAATTCTACAAAGAAATATTTATTCTTCAAGTTTCCAGACTGAACATTTTCTTTAATAAAATTAAGAATCAAGCTTTCTTTTTTTACATTATATTTACTTAGATAAACAACACTGTATTCTTACCTTGTTTAGTATTGACGTGATGTCTGTTTTCATACTGGGAGATGACTCTTTAGTTTTTAATGACTTTGATCTATTTGTTGGTGTAGTTGATGAGTTAAGGGTACTGTTTATCAATTTTATAATTTTCTGCCTGTTTTCATCACCTCTTTTCACTGATGAGCCACATTTGGATTGCTCTTTTATTGGACTTACTGAATCTTTCTTCAATATAATTTTTTTCTTTTCAAAGTTCACACATGATTGTTGGGGTTTTTCAGAAGATAAACAGGATGATTTTTGCACTGAAGAAATACTCTCTCTTATGAAGTTCATGTCATGTTCCTCTTTAATCCTGTCAATTAAGAAAAAAATTTGCAATGAAGGAAAATCAATTACCCTAAACTTAAAAAAGCTAAAATGTTGTAAATTGTTAAGATTAGTCTATCAGGTCTTTCATTTTCAAGCATTGCTTTATATTAAGGTAAATAACATGCATTAAAAATACCATAAGTCCTAAAAAAAGTGTACGGATACTAATTATATATATATGATTTTCAGATCAATAAATTTAATTCACTCTTAAGGTATTTGGTGTATAAAAGTTACCAGACAATTGTTTCTATTTTCTACTGTTTATTAAGAGTTTGCAGCAGATAATCTTAATAATTTTAATGTTATTTTGTATTCAGTGACTTACCAAGAAACACTGTCATTAACCAGAAGTTTTATGGTTTATTACATAATTCAAAAACTTATTGCACTGTTGATGACATTTTAGTTATTAGCATCCTGAAGTATTTGAAAAACGTGTTTCACTTATTTAAAAAATACATATAAACTAAATAAATTATCAAGTGTTATAAGTTAAAATCTTTATAAACACAGTGCCTAATGACACATTTTTAATTCATCTTCTCAACAGAATAAGCTTGTTTTACTAGTTATGTATCTCAATTATAGTTTTTAAAACATTGAAAAACAAGTATTAGATCATTTCATTTCATTCATGTAGGAGAAATGTATCATGGATATCTATATTGGAAACAGATTATTTCTGATGAAAACCATGATTGATCAGATTCAAAGAAACTCTGTGTTTATCTCAGTATATATATATATATATATGTGTGTGTGTGTGTGTGTGTGTGTGTGTGTGTACATCCACATAACAGATACATACATATCACTGTGCATACAAATTACTGACTGAGAAATATCCTGTTTCTATTTTCTTTTCTTTGCTTGTATCATCTTAGTCTTTCCATTATCTATTTTTAATTATTAATTACTGCTGTTTATTGAACGAGGTTTTTTACATTTGAAACTCCAAGAAATCACATCTATTTGTAACATTAAATGTTTAAAATTTATCCTGCTCATGACAATTTTCAAGCACAAAGACATTAAAAAAATGGTTTGATAAACCTAATATTTGTGATTTGGCAGGTCATGGTAAATACCAATAAGTTTCTTCTTGCTCAGAAAATCAGTCTGCAACACTGCGTGAGGTTGAATAGATAGTGACCTCTTGAAATACATCATCACCATTTTAGTATAAAAGTGCTTTATTATAGGGTAACATTGGTCTTCTGGGAGGTGACGTTAGTGACCAGATGTTATTCTGCCTTTTAACCCTCTCCCTTATCCTCTTGTTTTGTATGTTCCAAAAAAAAAATTATATTTTTTTTATTTCATTTTGTTGAAAGTATACATATAGGAAAAGTGAAATACAAAATATTTTGTAACAGTTGATCAATTTTATTATATGAAAAAGAAACAACCTAAGTATAACAAAGCTTTTGTTATAAACTTGAGATATCTCGTGAAATTTTATTTACACTATATCTAGGTTTATTTGCATGAAATACCTTATACCTGTATAAATCAATTACACAACTATAAAAAATAAGTAAAAAGATAATCTGTAAGAAAAATATATAAAGTCTAGAACATATTTAACTAAGTGTTCATTGTAGTATGGTAGTTTCCGAAGCAAGGTATGACACAGAGCGGTACATCACAGTTAGGACAAAAATACCTGCTCTATACTCAGATTCTCTTCCCATTTTATGCACATTAGCTACATGGCACCAATAAATGAGAATTGAATGAATTTAATCCATAGGTACAACATATATATATATCCATTATAAATTTTGTTTTTTACATTTAAGTCACAAACACTAGATTCAATTGAGTTAATGTAGGTAGTGAATAGTACATAGTGTCAATACAATCCAAAGATGATACAAACTTAAATACGACGAAAACAGAAGGGAAAAAAGAAAATATTTTAACATTATGGAAACAAGTACAAGTTATAGCATTTTTTAAAATGAAAAACAAACTAAAATACTTAACCCTTTCCATATGGGTCAAGGGTGAAAGGCCATGCCATTGCATTTGTTGACTCACATTCAAAGTTTTATTGAACTACTATTTCATGAATTTATATCAATATGTTTGGTATCAAACTGTAGATTATAATTCAGATTTTAGTATTAGACATTAGTTAATTTTTTAATTTAAAAATAAATGTTAAAAAACATAGTTAAACATCACTTTTTTGTGTGTCACATGGTATGTTGAAAGCAGCACTGGTTCAAATTACATGTTTGTGATGTCAAAATACCAAGTCTACAGTTTCGTACAAATTAGGAACTCAAATTACCAATATTGACAAGCTAGAATATAAAATAAGAACCTTTTATCTTTTCTATTTGCTAAGATATTGCTCAAGTAATAAATCAAACACAGTGGAACCCTGACCACATCTTTCCATTTTTGGAAATGCTCCCTTATATACACTTACTTCTATACATGACATGAATAACCAATCGAAAGCTCAGAATGTCTCCCTAGTGGCTTTCTCAGCCATTTTAACGTGTTTGGATGCCATCTCTTTCTTTCGAACCATGATTTCAAGGAAGTAGGTTGTGTCTTTAGTCTGCTCAAAATTTTATATTTTTTTATACTGAAATACAGTTTAGTTACTAACCTTGATAAATTATAGTGGAATTCTATGGTATCAATATAGTAATTTATAATTTTTTGGTTATTCAACTGTACATATAAAACCTAAGAAAGATTATTTCGTTTCATATCCTCCATGTGCAAAATTTTGAAAAGCTTAGCAACCTATGTCAAGCAGCAACTGAGTACAAAGGTTGTAACTAGAAGAGAT
>NW_013665810.1:218717-233324 GCF_000517525.1 Limulus polyphemus | reverse complement strand
TAGAGTTTTGTATGAATTAGAAACTAAATTACAGATATTGATAAGCTAGAATATAAAATAAGAACCTTTTATCTTTTCTATTTGCTAAGATATTGCTCACGTAATAAATCAAACACAGTGTCACCCTGCCCACCTCTTTCAATTTTTGGAAATGCTCCCTTAGATACACTTACTTCTTTATATGACATGAATAATCAATCGGAAGGTCAGAATGTCACCCTAGTGGTTTTCTCAGCCTTTCTAACATAACTAGCACCATTTCTTTGTTTTGAACCAAGATTTCAATGAGGTAGGTTGAGTCTTTAGTTTACTCAAAATTTCATATTTTTTAGAGTAAAGTTCATCTTAGTTACTAAGCTTATTAAATTGTAGTTTTATTCTGTGGTATTGATGTTGTAATTTATTATTTTTTAGTTATTCAAGTGTATATATAAAACCTTAAAAAAGATATGTTGTTTCTTATCCTCCACGTGCAAAATTTTTAAAGGCTTAGCAACTGAGTACAAAGGTCATAACTAGAAGAGATAATTGTTTGCTTTATTTTAACAGTAAATAAAGCTATGTTTTAAGAAAAGTTTAAGAACTTATTCCTAAATAGCAATAATCTATATACATATATCATGTATAATAATTGAAATGTAACTTTACACTTGGTAAAGACTAAAAGTCAGTTTTATATTATTGGATACCGTAACATGAGAACACATGTGCCACATCATCGTAAATTCTGTATTGTTAGCAACAATATAATAATATAATAAATATATATATATAATATAATAATATATTTTGAAAAGCTTGTATTGTGTTTAATAAATCTCTTAGATTTTTCCCTATTTCGTTATTTGATATGTTATAATCGTTCTGATTCTTTTTCCTCCAACTCCTTTTAATTGCTTTCATCATTTTGTGATTTTGATACCAACAATGTTGCTTTTTATATTTGAGTTTGATCTAGAGATTGAGTTATTTCTCTATAAACTCCTAGCCAGTTACTACTTCATTACTAATTGATTATATTTTGTAAAGCTTGAACTGAGTTTAATAAATCACTAATTTTTCATATCATATTAGCAACATATTTATTTGATATCAACAATTTACATTACAGAAATGTTCAAATGTAATTACAGACAATTTGCAGTGAGAAAACCATGCAGATGACTTAATGCCTATCAAAATTCCTATACAGAGGTCTTAGGAACATTGAATAAGATTTTAAAGTTTGAGATCTATGCTGTATAATGATCTATGTTTGGTATCTTTGCTACAGTACAAATGTGGTTTCCTGTTATTGTATAGTTTTATGGACTTACATAATCCAAGCATTAGATTTAGGCCTAGATCTAAAATAAATCATAGCATGTCCACATGCAGCCTTAATTTAATATTTAAACATGTTACTGCCTTAATTCAAACCAGATCTATTTATATATAAGCTTGCCTACTAAGCTTTATACTCAAAAAAGTATATGTTAAGTTTATTGTGAATGTCCATGTATTTGAACTGAAAAAAACAAGTTAGTAATAAATGTACACTTGCAACTTTTTGGGTAAGTAAATTTTTTTTCACCAAAAAATTTCTTCTGATACGTAAAAATTCTGATGATTGTGTCCAGATATCACTTAAGAAAACAAAGCATTAATTTTGCATCTTGATGTATGTAAACGAAAAAATTTCTTAAGTATCAAAGTATTTTCATGGTCATCTCCATCAATTTTGTTACCCTGCTGTTGAAACATTATGAAAATGTGTGGAAAAAGCATTTTGGTTGGACTCGTAGTGGCAAGATTACATTAAAGGTAAAACATTAATATTCTTATTAGCATCTGTGCAAAAGTTTACATAAAAATTGCATTTTAGATAACAAATGACTTACATGTATATACTGTACATGAAACATTTCTAATGGAAAAGGCTCAGATACTCACTTTTTTCCTTGGCCTGGTACGTTGTTTTCTTGAAATTTTCTTTTCTTTGCAAGAATACTTTGTTTTTTTGTCAAAATTCTGCCTCTTACTGTATCTGCAAAATGACGTTGTGGAAGGGGGATCACTGTTTTATAAAACAGATCAACCAAGCTGGCTTTGTCCAAGAGCTTTTCATGACTGATATTCCTCTAGATAAAGATTGTAATAATAAAATTAGTAAAACAAATAACAAAAAATTGACAACTAGACTTTTCAACACACACTTAACAGGTCCAAAAATTCTCTTTGGTTTGGTGCAGAATTTGTAGTTGACTTTAATAATAAAAAACAACAACCATTAGGAGTGTAATGGAAAAACCAAAACTTGTAAAAAAGCTCAAGTTTTGCCAGAAAAAGTTACCCAGAATCAATCATGATGAAATCTGGAAATGTCAGCCATTTTGAGAAAAAATAACGATCTTTAAATAAAAACTCCTGGAATAGCCAAGTTTTTTGGATGATTCCACACAGATAACTTATATATCTGAATATCTGGCTGTTTCTGAAATTACTTAACATTTTCCTGAAATCTAAACTTCCAAAACCACACGGGTCCAACTTTTTAGCCAAAATTCATTCTAACTTTTACAATAAAGTCACACATAGTAAAAGTACATAAAGCAAACTACACTATACCTACTTTCCACTATTTGCCATCTTCGTGTACTTGGGAACTTCTTTGAATTTTTGACATTTTGCAAACATACTAAAAACACAAATGATTGAGTAAATATTTTTTAAACTGAAACTACAGAATAAGAACCTGAAAATTAAAATGCAATAAATAATGTTTTAACAAATGTTTAGACGATGTTATGTCACATATACTACCTTTGTCATGAAAGTTTTCTTGAAAATTTAATTACTTAAGTGAATTAGAAACAAAAGCAAGCAACATTAAGGAATTTCTCTCTCAAGTAAGTTTTATATATTAGATAGGTTTATCTTCTATGGTTTCAGGATAATCACTGCATTGTTGAGTAAATTAATAAAAAGGTACACAAAACAGCTTAGCTTCTCTTTAAATTTGTACCATTTGGATTGAAATGAAGGGTACAAAATCTTTTAAATTGAAAAACTTAAATGAATTAGAGATTCATCTTAAAAAAGTATATACATTACAGGTGCTTTGAAGTACAGAGAATCTAAAAACCAATGTATGTAGTGCTACAGGGTCATTGCAGTACAGCTCTTCTAATGGGGATTATCTATCAATAAGGTGACATTATTACTGTAAGGGACAGTATAGGACAGTTAGTTGTTAAAAATAGTATTTATTTAAAAACACCAGGAATGCAGTCAGAGGCATTTCTCACAGATCAACTTTATCATTGCATATGTCAATAAATGAAATATATACAGACTTTTAATTCAACTCACATGAAATGTATTTACGTTACTCACATTATTTATTTTATAACAATACCTTTCAGCTTTTCTACACACTGAAGTTTATGATCTGATCAAAAAATTCAGAGTTTGATACATCATTTTCTATAGATAACATTGCTGGTGATTCTAATCTTTCTTGAGACATTGTACAACAAAGATAAGCTCTGAGAAGCTTAAGATGAGAAAAACTTCTTTCTTCCAAACAGTAACTGGAATAGTCAGGACTATACAAGGTGCTACATATACATTTGGTTAGATTTCACATAACTCATTTTCTATGATAAATTTCAAGGCAAAGTTTATATTGGTATTAGGTGGTATAATCCTGCAAAGCACGTTAAGTTTTTCATGTATCTTTAATTCATTGATGTTGCATAAACCCTCAAAGTTGAGTTTAATCATAAGATCTCTGCAATGCTGCAAAATTTCTTCTTCTGTAATAATGCAAAGTTTCAATAAATCACATTTCCCATATTTTTTAAGAGTCTAAAATTGGATTTCAAATTGTATCAACAACAACATTAAACATTAAAGTAAGGAATCTTGATTGCTTCTTTAGAATCATTAGTACATTCATCTTCACTTTCATAATTGAAAATGTTTTTCTTTATTACTGTTGCCCTTTTCATTTATGAAAGTTTCACTTTTATTTTCACAATATTTATCATACTCTTATTACATTACTTACACATTTTTCACTATCATTATTACTAGTTCTCTCACTAATATCTTCAAAATTCCATTATTGACTGTGTCTGTAGAATCTAATTAGGACTTATTGAAAAAATTGTCTTTAGCTCCTTATCTTTTATGTAGCTATGACAAGCCAAGTTCATGATTGAGGTAGAAAATATGAAAGAAAGAGGTGTGTTGCTTTGGAAAACTCGCACGTTTGAAAGGACCTATGAGTAAATATTTGAAAAAAGCCTCTAACTTACAAATTTTACTTGCCAGTAACCTGCACGATGCACAGTGAGAGGTTTTTGATTATAAAATTTTATTATTGTTCTTATTTCACATGATTAGGTTTTTATCTTATTACTTCACCTCCATGGTTACCATTTGAAAATTGTGAATAATATTGTTGGTCTATTTTATTGTTGTTTTTTCTACATGAGAAACATTCTTTTGATCTTGTAATTTCTATTGTGCCTAATTATCATTATAGCAAATACAGGATTTGGAAACAAATTGTTAACAATTATGATTATAAAGATGTGTTTGTTTTTGTCCACAATAACATGTATTTAAAAACACCTCACTCAATATAAGTGTGTCTATTTTGAAAGTAGGTATAAAGAATGAGTACATAGACTGTAAATTCCACCCTTACTGTCTGGTGCATGGTTAGTCATGACTGGAGTTATGAAATCTATGTATTTTATATAAAAATAACTTCTGACGCATCTGCCATCATTTATAGTTGATTAAACCATTTATATTAAATGTGTGTTTAAAACAGGTTTTCTACATTAAGTGTTTTTATTATGTCTTGGAGCTGAAATGTTTTCCATAGCAATGCATCTCCAAATACATAATGGAAGTTTATGAGAAAATGGGATTCACCAAATAGACAAATTTTCAAGATCATATCTATTCCATATACTGAAGGATGGGTGTACTAAAAACATTATACAATTTTCTTCCCTAGAACTTCTTGGAAGCCTTTATTTTGGAAAACTTGGCAATTCTCTCATTTTGGTTGGAATATGCGAGTCAGACCACAACTCACACAAAATACAAGTTGTCACCATGACAACAGTCAGAGTAACTTTGTAGCAGTAAACACAAAACTAAAGAGTATGGAGTAACTAACTAGCACTAGCTATGGAGCCCCATAACACATTGCTATATGCAAGCTCAATCATGAAACATGTCATACTTAATTGAGAACACATCATGAATAATTATTTGAGGACTCAACATTAAGATATTGTAAGTGCAAAATGCATAGCAGATACAGCATTAAATAGAAAAGTTAAATAATCTCTACATCTCAGTGCTTAAACTCTATTGAAGGAGGACTATCAAAATTGATTCTTCTTAGAACATTTTTCTTTTTCCATCACTAAGTCAGGCCATGGCCCTAGGTTGTCACGTAAAGCTATATCTGGCCCTGTTCCTCTGAACCCATTCCAATAATTCAATACCCTTCCTTACATTAGGAATCAAAGACTGAACACAATACTCCAAATGTTGTCTAACCAGTGAGCTGTACAATGAAATTATAACCTCTTTAGACTTGTATTCATTATTTCTGTACATACAATTTAAAATACAATTTGCCCTACCACTAGCAATTTTAAATTGTTTGGATGGTTTAAGAGACTGATTAACCAGAACACCAAGATCTTTTACTTCCGTAACACTGTTATGGTTATTCTCATCAAAGTTATACTCATAATTTAAATTGTGATATTCCACATGCATTATCTTACATATATTACAATTAAAAGCCATCTGCTATTTATTTGTCCAACTCACTAAACAATCCAAATCCTTTTGCAAAACAGCAGCATACTCCTCCTCACAGCCAGCAACACCAAAAAACCTTAATATCATCAGTAAGTTTAAGTAATTCATTGACCATTCCTTCATTTATGTCATTGATATAAATAAAAAAGAGCAAGGGTCCTAACACTGAGCCCTGGGGTACCCCACTCATGACATTTCCACCCTATTGACTATTTCTGTATAAAGAGTTAACAATAAATCTAAAATATTATTGTTCTTAGTAGGTTTCTTGCCCAACTAGTGAAGAAAATCATCATGAAAAGTTTATAAAAAAAACCTGTCTCCCTCATGGTTTGATAACATTTCCTAATCTATATGGCTGAAATTAAAATCCTACATAATTATGACCCATTAACAGCTAAATTCTTTATCTCACTGTACAGTTTCTAATTAATTTTACCAGTTACATCTGGCGGTCTGTAACAAACTCCAACTAAAAGCTTTCTCCCCTTCATAACTGCCAACAGACATCCAAGTAGATTCATCCTACTTACTATTAGTTTTGATATCCTCAGATGGTCAGGATGTAACTCACATTTTCCATATAAAGTCAACACCCCCCTTTTTAATACTAAACTATAACCCTATATTTCTAAGAAATTTCTGTCATCAAAATTGTCTAAGTTTATCCAAGTGTTAGTTATTACCATCACATCAACAAAATCATCTGTTCTGACTAATGTTCCAAAGTCTTATGTTTTATTTTTTACACTTTTAGCATTTCAACAATAACAGGTTAGCTACCCTTAAAATTACTTCCACACTTTGTTCCTATACTATGCTTTTCTCTGCATCTTTTTAATTCATTTAGTTTATTCTGGCCCTTAACATTGTCTAGCCCTTACAGTTAACAGTCCTTGCAAATAAATCAGATACTACCTTATTTATATTTAAACCATCCATTCGAAAAAGCTCTCTTTTCCCATTGAACTGCTCCCACAAGTCTCACCTGCTTATCCTTACATATTAACCTAAACCTAGTATTCAGCCCTAATAACCCACTTATAATTTCTTCCCCACAATTAAGTCTCAGAAGTATTCATAATAAAATTAAATTATTATAGCCTTTTATTTAAATGCCGTTATCAATCCCTTGTACTTATTAGTTAGCTCCTCTAACCCACCTTTAACTACATCATTATCCCATATATGTACTACAAATACTGCATCACTGCATTCTTACTATTTAGTATAATATTTATATCACTTGTTCTGCCAGTAATATCCTCTATCCCTGCCACTTTTCTTCTTATTTACCCCACACACTATTCTATCCATGTACTACTTAAAGAGTTCTAATAAAGAACAAAATTTAGTTTTCTTATACTTCAACTTTATTTAAAGTATACTTCTTAATAATACGCAATATGGTCATTGACTAAAGCTATATTTACATGTACAGTACTTTAGTATGTTCAAAAGTGATATGTCTAAGTCTTAAGTTTACTTGATGTGATTATCATCAAAGAAAATGTCAAAGTGCTTTGTAATTTGTAAGCTTTTCCACAGGTGTTTTGTACTATCTCAGTATCAGTGATTTTGAGTTATTCATGCCCCCCCCCCTTCTCCTATGTTAACCCAGATAATTGAGAGTTAACTATAAACAATTCACTTTACTGTTTACAAAACTGTGAACACTTAACACCTACACTACTCTTAATCACTGTAATCTGGGAATAAATAATAAACAATAAATACAAGTAGCTAAGAATTTTACTTTTAGGGACACTAACAATAAACAACACAGTGTTATTGTTAAGTCTAATGTTTGGGAATTTAATAATAAATTACTTTTAAATTAATATATTACACCATTTTAACAATACCTTACGTTTTATACTATTATTACTAATACAATTTATCTTTAACTAAAATAAGAATTGACAAATAACTAGTGTTAAAATATTTAATAACTTATGTAATAATACAATGTACTTAGCCTGTTTTATAACTTACCAATATGCTGAATTGTAGTTAAACTTAAAACTATTAGTATTAAAATTTTAAAAAGTCGCATTTACCCTCGGTAAGCCTAATCTAACGTTTGTAATATTACATGTTATAGATGAGGTACGAAAATATAGTGATACTAGAAACAATAACACAAACCTTTCGAAATATTTCTTGTAAAATATGTGTTGGTAAAATCTCAGGATGCTGTAAATCAAAAGAAATACATTTTTCCTTCGTTAAATCTGTACTTTCCTCCATGACCCTTGTTGTAATAACATATTGCTGTTGGAGTAGCATAGACCTATATTTTTGTAAATGGGGCAATTAATAAATTTTAATGCTTTTTTAAAATTTATCTTTCATCTAATAAATTCATGTTATTGTTTTTTACGTTAAAAAATTAAAAATATGTTTTGTGAAATAAGAATACAAATGTGACTTAATATATATTTACTATGCTTTATGTATAAATGTCCTTCGTTAAATAATAAATATATATATGCATCACAAAATAATTGCATCTTTCAGAACAAAAATGATTAAAAGAAAGTTTAGGATGTTTTTTTTTTAAATATAGAAAAACTAAAACATCTTTAGCATGAAACAAAAGATATACTTTTAAATTTATCAGGGTCCAAAATTCACATAATTTTTTACCGTTCTTTCACAAAAATACTAACTGATATGCCCGGCATGGCCAGGTGGATAAGGCGCTCGACTCGCAATCTGAGGGTCGCGGGTTCGAATCCCCGTCACACCAAACATGCTCGCCCTTTCAGCCATGGGGGCGTTATAATGTGACGGTCAATCCCACTATTCGTTGGTAAAAGAGTAGTCCAAGAGTTGCTGATCACGACTAGCTGCCTTCCCTCTAGTTTTACACTGCTAAATTAGGGACGGCTAGCGCAGATAGCCTTCGTGTAGCTTTGCGCGAAATTCAAAAACAAACAAACAAACTAACTGATATTCCAGGGTTTCTAATTAATCCTTCTCAGTTTTAACTGGTCCACTCAAAGAGCCTGTTTATATATGTTAATTCAATTTTATCAGTGGCAAATGTGAATTTTTCAACGAAAGACACCATTGCAACGTGTAACATTAAACAAAACTTTTTAATTTAAAGCAACAGTTTTTGATAACATCACTCTTGGAATGTACATAATTTTTATATTAATCCAGACAAACAACAAAAATAATGTGACTTGAGATTGCTATTTTATTTCTGACCAAAAGGTAAGTGTTTTCTCCACTAAAAGTTTAATATTCAACACATTTTGTTTGGATCGATCCCGCCATTCGACTGTTCCAGGAACCTCCTTTTCATTTCAGATATCATAGGAATTTCCATTTTTTCTTATTGCTTAAAAATAGGTCAGATCTCCAGAAAAGCTAGAATGGCTCCACTTGAGAGATTAAATAAAGACGATACTTTCACGAAACCAAAACGCAACTATGGTTTTAGGAAGAAAGTATAGAAATGCACGTTTGATAATAAGGTAAAATAGATGAATGGTTAAAATTTTGATCGGTCCTATTGGCTTGTTTAAATTATTATTGTTATTTATTGCTATTCTAATCGGCCCGTGGGCCTTCTGGCTGATCAGAGCCGACTAAATAACGCGAATTTCGAATACCGATATACATACGGATTACAAGAGATCAATTCTGGTCCATACTATCTTATTTACTTATATCATATATGTATATCATTCCATTGATATAACATTGAATAAAAATTTTAATCCCACTCTTTATTTTCCGATAAATCACCAATTCCCCTCTTAAACTCTTGCAAGGTTGACCTACACTACTACTGATGGCAACTCATTTCATAAGTAAATCACTTGTTTTAACTGGAGCCAAGGTGACTTAAATATCTGTCCTTGTAGTGTTCAAGGCTACTGTTTCTTTCCTAATCTAGTTTAAAAAGGTGGTAATTTCTTGTTTATCGAGAATACTCAAATACTTTAAAAGTATACATTTTCTAAGTATACATACTTTAAGCAATAGAGAATTAGTTCTGAAATAAGGCTAAACTGCTTTTGCTTTAGTTGTCTATTCTAATAACTTATAAGTAAGAGCAAATAATATATCAGCGACACTAAATCTTCCTTATCCAGTTCCGAACGAGACCTTTCGCCCACTCCCAGGGCCCATCAAACAGGATGAGATACATAGATATAGTTATGGTCGAGGCGATATTTTTATCACCAGTTTCATGAATAACAACTTTTATAGTATGAACTTGATTAATAAAATGAATTATAATTATTATAAATTATTATTTAAGCGACTTACAAATCAAAATTAGAATAAGGATTAATAAAATAACACGAAAGCATTTATCTATTTTCAACATCATTTATAATTTATTATATTTGAAATAACTACAATCATTCGAAAGAACTGGCGAACCAAAAAAGCTATGTCTTCTTGTTCCGAAGCGTGTCAAGCAACCACAAGGCGTCAATGGTACAAAAAAAAAAAAACGTTCTTAGTAAATTCTCATAATTTATGAGTGAAAGCAAAGAATCTATATAAATACAATAGTTCGGTCTATTGTCTTTTTTATGTCCATGTAACTACTTCGCGGATTGTGAATGGATCTTCACCAAAACTGGTGTGGAGATTCATAAGATCCATGCGGAGGTACATACAAATTTTCAGTTATGCATTTTGCGTTTTGCGGTTTTTATGGGCGTTTTTTTATAAGCAGCTTTTCATGTCCTAAGATAACCTTTCATTAATCATGAATTTACATAGCTTTCGAGCCTGGCATGGCCAGATGATTGGGGAGCTCGACTCGTAATTTGCGGGTCGCGGGTTCGAATCCTTGTCCCACCAAACATGCTCGCCCTTTCAGCTGTGGGAGCATTATAATGTTACGGTCAATCCAACTATTCGTTGGTAAAAGAGTAGCCCAATAGTTGGCGGTGGGTGGTGATGACTAGCTGCCTTCCCTCTAGTCTTACACTGCTAAATTAGGGACGGCTAGCGCAGATCGACCTCGTGTAGCTTTGCGCGAAATTCAAAACAAACAAACATAATCTAACATTGAACTCTTCAAAATAATAGACTCAGTGAAAGACGAATGGACACTAAGGAAAGAGGAAGAACTTCCAATTCAAAACTTAAAACTAAAGCTGAGCAACCAACTAGCAACGCCATTACATCTCAAACTGTGATAAATTTATCGTGCTTGACATAGGGAAAGAGTGAAAACTTCGTGGAATAAACAAATGTAAACTAATGAGGATATTACTATCACAAAAGAATTTAAGCTTCACTTATCAAACTGAGGGCTTGAGTTTAAAAGAACGAGAGAATGAACTGAAAAGAATTCTAGAATGCTGTCCCTCTCAAGACATGAGCACTAGCATTATGTATGTTACTATTGATCATTCCCATTTAGCATAAAAATGATTATAATAAACCTCAAGGTATCACCTAATCGATTAATGGAGAAAACTGAATGAATCATTCTTTTTTTTTTTGTTAGCTATGAAGTATTACATACCAGTTTACTCTTTAGATTAGTGTAGTGAAGTTAGTTTAATTAGTAAATGTGGTCTATAATTGTGTACAGCCAAGGCAGTTTGTAAAAATAAGTAGGGTGAAATGAACTAACTTGTTTTCGTTTATGTAGAGTTAACTTTGAATTATTTTCGCCAGGTAATTTGAAAGGATTCACTACCGAAAGAAAAATTCTCTTTTACATCAAGTACAACTTAACAGCAGTCTTTCCCATAGGTTGACAAGGTATTACCTCCAATGAATGATACAGAACTACAAGTAGCTAGAGCAAAAGGACTTAACTTTTTGACCAGTATGATATGTGAAAACTACACATATACCTATTTAAAAGAAAATTTTGAAAAATTTTATATTAAAATAAGAATGTAGAAAATACATGCCATGCCCGAATGCTGCACTTGCTATTAAAAATAATGCTCTGCCAGTTTCTAATTGCCACATCAATAATCAATAAATGAAGAGCATTCACAGCATGACTCATGCTTATATAACTTTATGATTGATCAATGGATTAAATAGATCGATTTAATTATTATTAGAGATGCTCTAGTGAATTTTATTTCTTTGCCTAAATATTATGAAGTTTGTGTTGTTGTTTTACTTTCTGGAGTTACACAGAAGGCTGCTTTACTAATTTCAAATGAAAAGTTTTACTTGGTTTGATTTTCTTTTAGCTCCATGGCAATTCAGCAGTAATTTATAAGGCTCATAACACTAAAATTCGGTATGGATAGCCCATTATATAGCTTTATGTTTAACAACAAACAAACACTATAAGAAGTTTAGCATTGTAGCTTCACGCACAATCACTTAATTAATACTGTTAAATAAATTTAAGGATAAAGGATAAGAGATAAAAATAGTTGCATTACGATAAAAGTAAAACAATGCAATGTATTGTTAAGTAACTAACTTTCTTGCAGGTAAAATATCATAGCACGTTACATCCAGAAATAAAAAGCTATATTTCCCCACAGTGAATCAGATAAAGTTATAGACACCCTTTCCCAAGAGCTCGATTCTCAATGTACACATACTGTATCTTGAACGTGAGGTGTGTTTCATGTGCAAGTTTAGCTTTGTTGTATTTTTACTTTTGTATATAAAGCCAGGTTTGTCTCTGTGGACATACAACGTTTTCAGCTTAATTTACCTTCAGTTGAACTTTTCTTATAACTTGAAGGATCTTTTTGTTAAGCTAACTAACTAACTTTTTGGACGTACAACTTTTTCAGCTTAATTTACCTTCAGTTGAACTTTTCTTATAACTTGAAGGATCTTTTTGTTAAGCTAACTAACTAACTTGTTTAGCTTTAACTTTAAACCCTAAATTGTTTTACTTGGAGTATTTTTATTTAGAAGTTTAGTAGTTGGTTTAACCTTTCTGAAATCTAAGTTTAAGTGGAATTATATTTGTTTAAGCTTAATTCTTTTCATATTATATACCTTGGTTTAACTTATGGGGCGAGGGTACGTTGAGCTGATGAGGGCTTTTAAGTAAGTCTTCACTTTTTCTGTTACTGGTTCAACACTCACCAATGAACACTGCCTTTGTTTATTTTGTTTCTGTTATTGTGTTTTTTGTGAATAAACATTTATTCCTTGCACTTTTGTTAGTGTTGAGTCAGTCTTTCAATGAGATAATCCTAGTTGTAGATCAGAGAGATTATAATACTCCACAGTTTAATGTTTTCCAAACCTCCAGTTAGCAAGCCTGACTGACTGCTTTGTGAGAAAATCATTTTACTGGGAGTACCATAGAGTAGTAAGATAAATGAAACTTAGATGCCGTGACCAAGGATATTGGTAATGTTAAAGTACTGTATTGTCTTTGAGAGGTTTCAACAGCCACACTTTTGAAAGCTCCAGGGAGAATACAGTCATCTAAGTCTATTTGAAGATGGAAGTCTCTACAGAGAGACAAGTTTATGACATGGAAGGGACAAATCTGGTGTTGAAACAAGGTCTGCAGGAAGAATTGTCAGAAGAGGACCTCAGACTTTTGCTAATGCTCTAAAGATCCCTGATAAACATCACTTTTCAGGCAGCAAAGAACTAAGGATGAAGAATATGGACTATCTGGAGCATCTTCACGTATCTTGTTAACCAATATTTACAGGGTTACCTATTATAAACATAACTGATGTATTGCACACATCTCATTCAAAAGATTATAAGATAAGCAGTGTTGTCTGTATAACAATTGTTATGACATGAGTGCCTTTTGCTAATATTTTACTCAATCTAATATTGCATCAGGTCAATTAGGATACAACAAACTAGTTGTTGGAACACTATTTATAAAAGCCACTTGTTCACATCATTGTTCTAACAAATAGATTGATTATACAAATAGATTTTGATAATTTCTTTGTTTTTTAATATCTCAATCAATTTAATGAACACTGGAATTGAGCAAAATGTATCATTAGAAATACACATAAAAAGCAATGTGCCTACTGTATAGACGAGCTAACAATTGCCTGTATTGGAACTTTGAGTTGATCACCAGCTACCTGAAAGAATCAATGTTATGATTCTGGAAGAAACCTTGTATTATTTCTATTGCCATAATGTCACCAATTAACTGGTCATTCTCTCACAGTTGGCCAGCAAAGGACATTATAGTTGTTGACTCTTGCAACATGGAAGTGCGACGTTAGTGCAATATCCTCTTCGGCAGAGTAGATATTGTTTGCTATAGCGAACAAAGGCAACTAGAACAACACAACTTCAGGAATTTTCTAGACCACATGATTTTGCCAGACTTCATAAAAATTAACTAAACGATTTCATTAAAAATTCCTATGCTACTAACGATTATGGAAAAACACATGATTTGCCCATATAAAACATACATTTTAAAATAACTTATTTATTTTTATGATAATACATTTCTAACAAATCTGAAATAATAACTTTAGTTTGTGCAAAAAAAAAAAGTAAATTCAGCTTAATGAATATAATATTACTAAACTTAGTAATTTGCGATTTACAATATTATGTATAATTGTAATTTGTGAGTTATAAGAATATTGAAATTCTCTGTTACAAGGAAAAAAACAAACAAACAAAACATGTCATTTACTTAGAGATATTTGATGTATGAAACAAGAAGAAAAAAAACACACACATGTGGGTGAGGAAAAAGAAAAGAAACAAGAAGAGAGAGACTACAGCAGTGGCAACTGGAACAAGAAAGGAAACAATAGTACAAACGGAAAACATTAGTAAATTTAAAAG
>NW_013665810.1:215766-218178 GCF_000517525.1 Limulus polyphemus | reverse complement strand
AACCTGGGCACAAGAGAGCTCAATGCTGGCGACTTCAACACAGGGGAAATGCTACAGCAGGAAAGGCTGCTACCCAAAAAGGTTGTTGGAACTGTGGAGAGCAAGGACATATGAGGAGCCAGTGTAAGAAGAATATTACCAACAAGTCAGCCCCAAGGAGACCAGTAGTGGTTGGTGTTGAGAGACACTCACCAACGTGAGTAGCACGTGATGCGGCCTAGAAGATTCTTGAACAGGCTTCACGGCCGGTATTATCGTATATAAGCGCGCTAGACAAATGACACGGTAGAGAAAGAGAGAAAAAGAGAGAGTGGGGAACCAAGGACAGCAGTTACGGTCGGCGGGAACTGAGGATAGCAGATACAGAGATCGGAACTATAGTTGCTGACAGGCGGAGATAGAGACGGACAATTGAGTCAAGCGCGGTAGAAAGTGAGTGAATTGTTGTGAACTATAGTGTGTGTAACTGTGAAAATTAAGTGTATTGCAAAGTTGTATTGAGGAAGAATAAACAAGTTTTATTTAAGAAAGGACTTGTATCGTAGAAAAATTAACAAGCAAACATACGGAGACGTAACAGACCATAAAACTGGAATTATAATTTTCAACTTAAATGGTACCATAGGCGCACCCATCATCACAAGGGCTTTGTTCAAATCTTTGAATTGAATGATGGGATTGACTATCACTGTATTATAATAGCTGAAAACCTTGACACCAGAACCCTTCGACCCGTATCCCGGACACACGCTAATTATTATGTGACACTTAACTCTTACGATAAACAGAGAAAAATGGGAATTTTGAGAGAATCAGATTAATATACATTGTGCAAAACAACGAATATATATATAAACATTTAATTTTAAATTTAAGAATTGGTGATCTTATGAGAGAGAAAAAGGCTTAGAGTGGATTGAATTCGACTCGTCGAGACTAGGATTAGTCTAAATTAAACTAACTGTTACCTATAACTATATATATATATATATATATATATAACATATGTTGCACATAATGTACAATATATTAAGCATTCTTTTATCCTATAAAAGTTTGTTTGTGTTTAAGCACAAGTTTACGTAATAGGCCATATACCCTGTACCCACCATAGGTATCAAACCCCAACATTTGTTGTTATAAACCCATAAGCTTACAGCAAAACACACCGGAGGAATCTTATGAAAAAAAAATCAAATTTTAGATAATTTACCACGTATTAAGTTTAAATGTTTTCTGATGAACGCTGATATTGGGAGAAAGGCCTCGTCACCACTGGTTATAGTAGATATAGCATGGTTGACATATTGTTATACGAATGTATTTCAGAAAATAAAGGCAATTAATAAAGAATACAAGTAAGTAACCAAGTATCAGTTACTGGACTGGAGAACTTCTCTACATAGATCCACCCCTGTTTTGGAACATATGTATTCCAACGGCTCAAAAGTTTATTGATGCTCTCCTGGTAGAAGCTGTTTGGTTGCTGTGTAAACCCCAGTTGCACCACCTGTCGAACCTCGTGGTCACTGGCAAATCTCCGACCTTGGAGACCATCTGTCAAGGGTCCAAAGAGGTCAAAATTGGATGGTTTAATATCCAGACTGTATGGAGGATGAGTTAGATGTTCAAAGTACAGTTTGATAAAGTATGGATAGTCACCCGAGCACTGTGTGGTCTCACATTTTCATGCTGAAACAGAACACCTTGTGTCAATCTTCCACATCGTTTTGTTAGAATATATAGCTTCAGGTAGTTCTCTAGCATGTTGCAGTATTTTGCACCGGTGGTTGTGACTCCAAGCTCTATGAACTTGGCAAGAACTGGTCCCTGGAACTCTCGAAACAACTCTACAATTCTTTCCATATTGAGCCAACAGTCTCTGGAAATACAGCTACTGCAACACCTTCGGCTCACAAAAGAAAAAGCGAATTACAGATCCTGGTGCACACTGACAACTGACCGACGATGTTAACCACTTGCCTACTAGTGCCGCGAGTGCACAATGCATGGACGAGAGAGAATGCTTTCATAAATATTAGGTCGTCAAGAAATTAATGTTGCGTTTTGGAACACTTTCATTACCGCCCCCCCCCCAAAAAAAATCACGTAGATCACGTATAATAGTTAAACAAACCGTCTAAACGTTACGTTAGTGTAGCCTATATAATTTGTCAAATTTAGTATACTCTAATGATGTCTAATCCCTTATAGTGATGGCACACGACGAGACACACATTTGACATGTAATGCTGTTTGTATACAAGAAGGGAAACAACGCCTCTGTAGCCACAAAGAATATCAAAGAAGTTGGAAATGTTTTGAACGTTCGTAGTGTCAACGACGGTTCAACGTATTTCGTTCAGGTGACTTTAGCCTTAAAAACTGTAAAGGCAGGGGCCGACATGTTGG
>NW_013665810.1:211403-215527 GCF_000517525.1 Limulus polyphemus | reverse complement strand
GCATGTCTCTCAATGAAACAATACGTAAACATCTAAAGAATATGGGAAAACTCCATAAAGAACGTGTTTGGGTGCCTCATGAAATCTCCAATGATCATTGTTTCCAACGTGTGAACGTTGCTTCGTCTCTTCTGGTGCGTAATGCACGGGAACCATCTTTGGACAGTACTGTCACCGGTGACGAAAAATAGGTTCTCTATGCGAATATTAAACGCCAAAAACAATGGCTCAGTCCTAGACAAAACCCACTTCTGAGCCCAAAACCTGGACTCCATCCGCAGAAAGTGATGCTTTGCATTTGGTGGGACATCAAAGGACTAATTAATTTCCAACTCGTTAATACACAGCGAACTACCAATGCATATATCTATAGTCAGAAACTAGAACGTTTAAATCAAGGCTTTCACCAGAAACGCCCTTCACTCGTCAATCGGAAAGGTGTTCTTCTTCTCCACGCCCCCCAGTGGCACAGCGGTATGTCTGCGGACTTACAACGCTAGAAACCGGGTTTCGATACCCGTGGTTGGTAGAGCACAGATAGCCCTTGTGTAGCTTTGTGCATAATTAAAAACAAACAAACAAACATTCTTCTCCACGACAATGCACGTCTACGTGTGGCACGTTTGACGCAACACAAGAGTATGGAGTTGTGTTGGGAAGTTCTCCTCCACCCACCATATTTTCCAGATATGGCACCATCAAATTACTATTTTGTTCGTTCTCTGCAATATCATCTTATTGGGAAAACGTATGCAAATATAGAAGGTGGTAAAGAGGACATCGACATGTTTTTGGCTTCAAAGCCATGTGATTTATTTAATCAGGGCATTAACAATCTGACTGTAAGATGAAAAAGCATCATCGATAAGAATGGAGACTATTTCATTTAATAAATGTTTTGTCTTGATATATAAGTTGTTCGTGTTTTTTCATCTAAAAAAAAGCGACATTAATTTCTTAACGACCTAATATATTGATCAATGCTGCTTGGCGGCGTGGTGTTTACCGATTTATCTCACGTAGAAAGGAATGATGTAAATATTGACTTTATTTTCTGAAACACCTTTGTATATATATATATATATATATATTGTTTTCACTCGTAAGCACTTAGAATTATGCTTATATATAACACAAGACTTGATGAACTATAAAGGTTTTCAGATGTATATATAACCACGTGTGCAAATATATGAGAAAAAGGAGCAAGGTGCTTTATTTCTATTTATCGTAATTTGCGCATTTCACCTTTTTTCTTTGAACAAATGCACCAACGCTTAACATGGGGTGGCTGTCTCAAGGCGGGAATTTAGGTTAATCATCGGTAACAGAAGTTAAATCCCAGGTTAATGTAGTATTGGATTGAAGTATGACTTCAACTATCTCAGAAGAAAATCCTCCTTCGCTCTCCAAAGTAGGTCAGGAGTTATGTCATATGAAATTTTGTATTTTATGTTAGACTGCAACTTAAAGTTAAACCTCTGTGTTGTTGAACTTACCCGAACTAACGTGAAATTGAACTTGCTTTGAATTTGAACTTCTGATGTAAACTTAGACATCGCTATTTTAATGTGAAAAAAATATTTAATCTAGGTCAGTGGTTCTCATTTTTTTCATCCCTGGCCCATCAATTTTTTGTTTGTTTTATCTCAGTGGAACAGACAATAAACAGTATGTCGATGTGATATAGCCACAGCTAGAACCCTGGGTGGTTATTTTGATTTTTCTACTTTTATTATTATTTTTTGAGCGGGAGGAGTGAGAGACAGATATATTTTGAAAGTGGCCAGAACAAGTTAGAGCTGTTTATCACAGTGACTGATTAAAAAAAAAAAAAAAAACTAGCATCAACACTGCGAAGTTCGAGAAAATGCAAGGTACATTGCTCAGGTACCAGCAGCACAATCGATGCTATGAATATTCAGGTGTAATCTTTATTTTACAAATTGCTGTTTTGAGTGCACATGGTTGCAACACACAAAACACTGTACTAAAGAACATTTATATTGTAGATACCCTTTTAAACTCCAAACCTATGTAACAGAGAATTTAGATCTTTTGTACCTAAAGAGATATTCACTTGTGCATCTTCTTCCTACTTGAAGTAAGTACTTCTGTAGCCCAGTTTTTAAAACTTTAGATTTCAGGTTTGCAGTGGGATTTATACAATACGATGCCTTCTATTCCATGATTATGCAACCTTTCCATGGACCACAGATTGGGAACCTAAGCTATATACAATTTATTTTAATGCTTTTGCTTTTACTCTAGCCTAAATATTAATGTAAATGCAAGAAACTTAAAGACACAAGTATGATTTTGACATCACTCTTTCAAAAAACTATTAAAATGATATACTGACAACAAGAGGCCAATTAGTCCTTCAACTTCAGAGCTGTTCTTGCATACCCATCCACTGGGAAAAAAAAATTAAACCCATTTCTTTATTTTTCATGATATTACTGGTTCTCCTCATAAACTCCTGTAAGATGCTGGCTTTCACTACTGCTGGTAGTAACTCATTCCATAAGTTAATTACCATGTTAGAAAATATGTATTAACTAGAGTCCAGCTGTCTTTTCCAAATCTTAAACTTCTCTTGTCCTATTGTCATCACAATTTGGTTTAAAGAAGTTAGAGGCCTTTATTGATCTCAATGGATAATCTTTTAAACTTTGGCAAGATCATAAGATGTCTCATAACTTATTCTCTTAAGATAACCATTTCATCCCCAGAACCATCCTAGCAGTTGTCCTCTGAACACCTAGCAATAAGTCAGTATATATCTTTAGGTAAGGAAACCAAAATTGCAAACAATATTCCAAATAAATCTAATTAGTGATTTGTATAATGAGATAATTTCCTCATTTGACTTGTGTTCAGTCTTAGGCTCCTTACCTTAAGAAAGACATTGAATTGTTGGAAAGAGCTCACAGGAGGGCTACTAGTATGATACCTGGGATGGAAGAGCTTGTCTTTTAAGGACAGGTAAAGATATCTGAAATTGTTTTCTCTAGGAAAAAAATAAGAGTTAGAGTGGATCTGATTGAGGCATTTAAGATTCTTTAGAGAATTGATAGTGTTGATGCATCATCTTTTTATCTACTTAATAGTTGGAATGGTATGACTAGAACACAAATATAAATTTTGGCAGGTTAGGAGTCATATTCAGCTTTTTTTTCTAACAGGGTAGTTGGCCTTTGGAATGTAGTGCCTTCAGATGTGGTGGAGGCAGTAAATTTAATTGAGTCTAAAGGAAGTCTTGTTAAATATTTGAATGATAAGGGCTGGATTTTAGGCTTTATTCTAATAGCTTAGTTTAGTGGATAGGACAGCCAAGATATACAAACAGGTCTCTTGCTGCCTTTAAGTGTTATGTTGTTACACTATTTTGATATTGTTATTGTCTGTGTGGAAGTTACTTTATTCATAAAATGGTTTTGATATTAAAAACAAAGCAACCATCTGTCTTATTCAGTTATTGGGGTGTTGCTTATTATACATTTCCTTAAGTATATTTGTTTTGTTTTTCCCATGTTTAATAATAAGTTAACATTACAACATTAAAACTTTGTATAAAATGATAAAAACTATTTGTTTAAATTAAGATATTTTAAAGAAAGTCCTGATTGTGACACAAATAACTTAATCACTGATAAGTATCATTTTAGTAATATAACAGTGTGTTAGCATATAGCATTAATTCTGTAATATGTTTTTGTGTCGTTACCTATAGGGCTGTTTTGTTCATCGAAAAAAGCCTCTCCAAAGGACAAAAAATAGTGAGTTAAAACAGTAAATTTAGTCTGTGGTACATTTTTAAAGTAGTGAGAGAAAACAGTAAATGTGCTGTATTGTACATTATTAAACTAGAGAGTGAAAACAATAAATGTGCTCTATTGTACAGTATTAAACTAGAGAGTGAAAACAATAAATGTGCTCTATTGTACATTTTAAAAGTAGTGAGAGAGAACAATAAATGTACTGTATTGTACATTATTAAACTAGAGTGAAAACAATAAATGTGCTCTATTGTACAGTATTAAACTAGAGAGTGAAAACAATAAATGTGCTCTATTGTACAGTATTAAACTAGAGAGTGAAAACAATAAATGTGCTCTATT
>NW_013665810.1:198856-210846 GCF_000517525.1 Limulus polyphemus | reverse complement strand
AAATAATTGGTGATGTGTGTGTGTGTATTAATATTTGTTTAATGTTTATATGTGTGAATTATTAAAACTTTTGGAAATATATAGTTGTACAGTATATCTGTACATACAATTACTTAACAGTTATTGTTATTTGAAAATATATTGTACCATTTAAAAACATTTACTTTATAATTTAGCAAACAAATATAAGGGTCCAGCATGGCCAGGTGGTTAGGGTGCTTGACTCGCAATCTAAGGGTCGCGGGTTCGAATCCCCGTCACACCAAACATGCTCGCCCTTTCAGCCGTGGGGGCATTATAATGTGATGGTCAATCCCACTATTCATTGGTAAAAGAGTAGCCCAAGAGGTGGCAGTGGGTGGTGATGACTAGCTGCCTTCCCTTCAGTCTTACACTGCTAAATTTGGGACGGCTAGCACAGATAGCCCTCGTGTAGCTTTGCGCGAAATTCAAAACAAACAAACAAACAAAGCATCACAAAATAAGATCGAGACATTTTGAAATTTGAAAAAAGATGGATCTTGACACAAGTATAAATAAAAATAAGTGTGGCTGCAGACAGTGAATATTTAGTTTGGTTCAAGACACTATGGGTTCAAGCTCTTGAACCTGGCCCTCTAATAATTTCAGATTTGTTCATCTGTTGTTGCATAGCAGATTTTACTTCCATTGATGTATAATTGAAGAGATAGACTATCTTCAAACATTTTGAATACAAGGATGCAGTTATATACCACTAATAACTTTATAGGTTTAACATTTTTTGTTTTTATTTTTGTATGTTTTGTCTTAACATGTATTTGGATTACATTTTAAAATATGACATTTTCACTTCACTGATTTAGTTGTTGACAGCATTTATTCACTTACACATGATGATGCTTGATGCTGAGTTTTCATTTTGTAACTGTGTTTATTATTACAACCATATATATATATTATGTTTCACCTTTTAATGGCTTTTTTTTGAATATCAACCATGTATGATGTTTTGACTTCAGAAATGATAACATTATGTATATTACTTTCAAAATAATCTAGGTAAAAGTACATCAGAAGAAGGTGAAGATGAGTTATGGAGCTCTAGGAAGGACATTTATCAAAATCTGTGGCAGATAATAGAAAAAGAAATTAATGTAAGATAAACAAATAACACATTTTCCGAGATACATAAAGGTTGCATGCTCACTTTATGTTGAAATGATTAATTTATTGTAACAATTTATTCTGTTCAAGTTTCACAAGAAATACAACATTAATTACAGTAATAGAGGTCATTATTTTCAACTAACTTCAATTTTTTTGTCCATTAACTGACTGAAAATATCACATCATATTTGTTTGTTAATAAACAACTAAGAGATACGTGAAGGAAAACTTAATAAAGTGAGAAATTAAAATGGTTGATTCTGTGTACCTTCACGCAGCAGATAATTTATTTTGTAGAATAACTTTCTATTTTCTCAGTTTTAGGGGGTGTGCTTTCTTTGTTTCACATGAGAACAGTGCATTAAAACAGAAGATCTGAAAATCTAATTTTATCAAAAAATAATTGTTTTTTATCTATTTTCTAAATGCTACATCACACTTTTTTACTACTATATTTATTTCTGGTTGTTCAGAATCTTAATCAGAAGATGAAAAATGAATGACAGATTTAGTAGAAGCTTATGTAGCATTGTACATGCTACAGAAATTAATTATAAAGTACACTGGTTGGCTTAGGAATGGGTGTGATGACATAACATTTTGGCACTTGGAAGTATGTTTTTATTACTAAACTTTTGTGCCAACTATTCACATTTTGTTAAAGTTGCATTTCCTGACCTTTTATTTATAGTTTGGCAATATATATATATATGTATATATATATATATATATATAAATAAAGTGTAGAGGAAAGTTTAGTGTAGGAACAAAGTATAGAAGTTCTTTTAAGGGTAGGTTAAATTTTTACTATTGTAATGCTAGAAGTACAAGAAATAACATAGATGACCTTAGAGCACTGGTTGGAACAGAGGATTTTAATATAATGGGAATACCTTAACCTTTGTTAAGTGTAGACAATTTTGATGACGGGAATTTATTTGAAATACAGGATTATAAGTTATTTAATGGGGATAGACTAAAATATGAGTTACGTTCTGTTGAAGTTGAGGATATCAAAGATAATAGTAAGGAGATTGAACCTATTTGGGTTTCTTTTAGAGGATACAGGCAGAAAATGACTTTGAGTTGGAATTTGTTACAGATCACCAGATTAAATTGATGAAATTAACAAGAACTTTACAGTGAGATTAAGATTTCATTTGTTAATGAGATCATTATTACTCATGATTTATATTTTGGGTACATTGAATAGGAACTGTTAGGGTAAAACCACAAGGGAGAACAGGTTTCTAGAAACACTTCTGTTTCAGATGTGGTGGAAGCAGAATAGTTAGAGGAGTATAAAGGAAGGCTTGATAAATACACAAATGATAAGGGTTGACTTTGATTATTATATTTATATATAGTTTAGTGGAGGGGACAGCCTAGATAGACCAACAGATCCCTTGTTGTCTTTAAATGTTATGTTTATAAGTTGTACTTCTCCATCAGAAGTTCTGCACACATCTCAGACTTTGGAAGTGTAATTACACCTAAGTTAACTTGAAGTCTGAATACATAAAAGAAGAAACAGTTAAACAGCAATGTTGGTTGCTGCACAATTGATTTACTTTGTTTTGGTAATTGTTATTTTCATTCTTAGTCAAGCTTCTAATTCACCTTCTCTTTTTATGTTCTAAATGTTTTCTCAGTATTTTTCTTATTGTTCACATAGCACTTTTATTCTTCCATCTTCAGTGTGTGACCATCTTTGTCTACCATTGTTATTATTAGCTCAGTTCTTTCTTTTTTATAATAAAATTGCATAATGGCAGTGTATTTTATCTAACATGTTAGACATTTTGTTTTGACAAACTTCCATCTCACTTTTGTATTCCTTACCAGTTTATGGGTTTTTACATTTGTACTGAGAGTAAAGCAAAAGATGCTTTTGAACAGAAAGTATTTATATGAACCTTAACAGTTGAAAGTATTAAAATGATTAATTAAAAATTTCAGTTGATGCTTTACCATCTATCTTCATTTCTATTTGATGATGTTTATGTATATATATTGCTTATTTAAGTAATTGTTAAGTATTATTATGTCACATTCAAAAGATTTTTTTCTTTTCTTGGGAACTCGTGTTGATCTGAGTAAGGTGTAACTTTTCATTACATGTGTTAGTTGACTTCCAGTGGTCATTAGTTCTTTAGTTTCAGTAGCTCATATATCCAGTAGTAAGTTTTCTGAAATTCCAAGCCCAAGATTATTATTTTTCTTCTTCTTCTTGACAAAAATATGTAGACAAGTACATAGGATTACTTTTTGAAGTTGATATCTGTGATAAATGAAAGATAAGTATCTGGAGTTTTTCACTGGTCTTTAGATGTAAGTTATTGGTATATAGTTTTTCAGTTTGTGAAACAGTGTTAAATAATGCTAAGAGTTTTTACTTGTACATGTGATTGATAAATAGTGTTTTAAAACTGTATTTCCTAACATTTTAAACTTATCTGTGGATTCTTAAAGTAGCAAGTATTTGTGTAGTTATATGCCTGGTGGAGTTGATAAAGAATTTTTTTCAGGGTTTTCAAGAAAAGGTTCATGGAGAAGCCTTAGATGCTGTGGATTCTTTTGTTGTAAATTCTTATTCAAGATCGAGCACAATAAAAAATGTTATCAAAGAAATTCCAACTGCAGCTCTTATAATGGGTAAGTTTGGTATGCAAACCACAATTGTAGTATTGATACATCAGTAATGATGATGTAAGTTTTATGATTGATCTAGACTGAAGCTGATTTTTAAGTGATGAGAAATTCATACCTGAGATTGCAGTCAACTAATTTGTTTTGAGCCATAATTTGATGAAAATGAGAGTATTTTTTAAAGTTCTGGATTTATTATAGCTTTTTTCATCAAGTTCAGTAACAGTATTTGGTTGGATTTGTTTTCAGTTCTACAATTTATACAGGATGTCCATAAATTACTGAACCACTTTCTTAATTGAATAGAAAGAAACCACACCAGATAAACAATTGTGACTTGCAGCATGTTAGAGACTAATGTCTGAAGTTTATCACTTGTTTCAATGGGGGGTATGGGAAGGTCATTGTGTGTATAACAGTGGTTTTCAATCTGTGGTCATCAGGCTATATTCAAGTGGTCCGTTGAAAGGTTGCATAATTATGGAAAGTGGCAGCAGAGTGTAGATTCCATTGTGGTCCTCCATGATTAAAAAAGAAAAACATTCAGGTGGTCTGCAAACAAAAAGTTTGAGATCTACTGGTCTATAAGATGAAGGTATTAGATCATTGCTCTGAAGATGCTGGCTTTTTTCCATGAATGGTGATTGATTATCAAATAGACATCCTTCAACTCACAAATGTTGCCCATGTCACTGTGGCTCCTCTGGCCATGGACAAACCTCAGATGTTAACTTTCATTATACCACAAACTGCAATTGTTTATCTTATGTCTTATGTTTATCTTTTAGTCTTTTCAATTAATAAAGTGGTGAAATAATTTATGGATATTCTATATATAGCTACATCACAAAATATTGTAGAAGGCTGAAAAATTTAAAAGTTTCTTGCAGTTTATGATGTAATTGTCACTTGCATTGTGTTTAGCTAATAATTTCTTTAATTTTTTGTGATGTGATATAGTTGTACAATTAGTTTCTTTTTTTACTGTATTCCAATTTAGGAGTCAACATGCCAGACCATAGTGTTATTTTGCAGCTGCTTTTTCAGCGATTGCTTCATTCTGTTACTGATCATGTTGTGTCATTACATTCAAGAGATTGTAAAACACTGTCAATGATGATTCAGAAGTTTGTGGCTAGTATCATGAAGACTGGCATGGATGTATGAAAAGTTTCTATATATATATATACATATTATGTCTTGAATAGTATTCGAACATAAAAAAATTGAAATAACTGTGTTTTTAAATGTTTACTAAAGCTACTGATCCATGTTAGAAATATAAAAACTTGAAGTAGAAGTATGTTGAGTTACTTACTCACTTAATGAATACATTTGCATGATGTAGTTTAAATATATAAATGGCTAGCTTTGGAAATATATGTTTTTTAAAAAAAATTCTTGGGTACATTATTTAATATGAAGGAATAAGCATACTGGTTATGAGTGAGAAAGCTACTTTCTGATGAAAAGGATGCATTTTAACCTTTACTGAGAAAGATTATTCATGTTTAGTTGTTTGAATTTTCATACTAATTTCATTAACTGTGCTTTGTGTTTGTTTGTCTTTAATAATATTGGAACAAGCTCTTACATTTACCCCCCCCCCCTCCCAAAAGTAAAATCATGCAGTCCTAAGATGTTGCTGGAAGTACTAGAAACATTGAAAGCATTTTGTGGTTGGGATGGCTCAGAATTTTAAGATGTTACATTACACTTAGTAAATGTCCTGTTTCCCTGAAGCCTGAGATGGAAAATTGTGAAGTGTTATGTAAAACAATTTAAATATTCTTCTTCCATTCTATAATGAAGTACCAAAATTGTATTATATACATATAGTTTATTTAATTACCAGTGTTTGTGTGTGTGAAAATATGTTATATATGTTTTGACTCGTAAAAATTAAGATTAATAAATCTGAGAAAACAAATTCACATTACTTTTGCTAATTGCGACTATCTTAATGCTGTAATGTTAAGTTGTAGACTTAAATAAGATTATTAAAATGTTTATGACACTTCTTTAAATTTTGGCATGGCTATTATAATTCACATATTCAATGTAAGTCTTCGTGACTGATTGTTATGATGTTGATCTTAAAACATGGTTGGTAAAATAAATTTGTAGAAGTGTTGACAAGAGTATGATTCTTTCCCTTGATATTTTTATGGTAATATTATTGTTTGCACCCTCCAGTCTCGGTAATTATCATAGTATAAGAAGTGAAAAATGTGTGGTTGTAAAGCAATGATAAGTTGTGGTTTAATTTTAATGTTAGTTAAGTTGTTCCTTACCTGTAACATAGTGGTTCTTTTAGATAATTGCCCTTGACTTTCTACTTTTATTTACATATTTAAATTTTAAATTATGAAAAATAAGCTATAGTGAGTGCTCATTAGAAAAGCTATTTAGTGTTTCCTTAAGAAGCAGTGGGCTGTAAGTTTTATTGAGAAATAATGTACTGATACATGTTCTGTTGATTAGACATCAGCATTTTTATGTCATTACTGAATACATACTAGATGTTCTAACATGTTCTCCTTTCCTAGGAAATATCAATGATCTACAGAATTACAAATAAGAAACTAGCAAAAAATAAATTTGTTTTCTATAGGATTTTGAACATTTGAAACGGCAGGACTTCACTTTCCACTCATTGTCAGCTTGGTATCAAGATTTTTATCAGAGAGAGGTATGATTAGATTTTTGTTCGTTTGCTTGTGTGTATGTGTTTGCCTTTTAACAGTAAAAAAAAAAAGAAGATTTGTTTTAAGAGTTTTAAATTGTATTAAACTTTTGTTTGGTTTAACATCTAAAAGGAATTTGTTTATAGTAAAGTGTATATGTAATGGATCAAACTTAGGAATTGAAAGTAAATGTTTGAAAAATTGATATTGTAGTTTTTAAATATTTTATACTAGTTTTAAAAATATTCAGTTAAATTTATATTTTGAAAAATTAACAGTTTGAACTTATTGCTACTTCTCAAAGAGCTATTCATGATGTTAGAAAAATATGTAGGTTCAAGAAGCCAATTTAATGCAAAGATGCAATATTCTATAACCCAAGTGATTTTGAAAGGTGGACTTCTCTTCTTCAGAGATAGACATCATCGATATCATTGTGAATTATTTTATTCCTGTTTTGAAGCTGGATTAGCAAAATCCAACCTTGCAGAGGGGAGACATTGTATCAGATGTACCATATACATTCTTATATGTTTTTGTTACTTCAGTTATTTCTTTCATAAGTGTTTTGCCTCAGACTGAATTAATTCTTTCATTTTGTTTAGAATAAAATTATTGTATATAATTAATATTTGAAACCAAGAGTACTTGGTGAAACTCCATAATTACAGAATTTAGGAAAACAAAGACAATTGTACGCTTCACTAATTTTTATTTATTATGACAATGGTTTTGCCAGTAAAAGGCATCTATGATTGTACTTGTTTTCCTCAGTTCCATAAGACTGTTTTTATCTGTCAGTACATTTTATGAACTTAATGAAAAGAGATACAGAATATTTCTGGCTTTTATAACTACTACTACTTCGTTAAGGTTAAAACTTTTTAAAAAATTACTCATGAAAATTCTCACCACTTGTTATTGGGCTTTAAGATAATTTTTCAGGGTAGAGCTTTACTTGAGCAAGAAAAATATGTGCCTTCGTTTAATCTCAAGCAGGGAAATTGACTTCTGTGTTAAATATGAATGAATTTTGATGGAGATTTATCTGCTCTTGTTTTCTTCATAGTCAGTTGATTTCTTCTTTGTATGTAATGAGGAATGAACAAGTTATTTGATACCAGCTTTTAATTTTACATAATGTGAAAGACTGAGGTTAATATTATTCTCAGAAAATTACAGATAGAATGAGTTGCAATAAATCAAAATAATGGGCTTATATAATTCTCTGAAAATAGGGATCAGCTGTATTGTGAAACATGTTTACTTTTATTGGACTATAGAGGTGTATGACTTTCATATCGGAGTTTAAGCACTGCATATGATCTAAGTGCTTGATCTATATGGAAAGCATAGTTTATCTTAAATGTTTTGTGATAAATATTGTTTGTTATCTGTCTTCAACTATATATAAAATGAATACTAATGGTGGTTCAGTTGTAAGTCTCAAGGTTTATAATGCAAAAACTGGGTTTTGATATCAATTAACAACAAAACAAACTAATAAATAGTCCCAAAGCTTAAATGCATGAAATTCTTCTGTGTCATGTCATGGAAAGAAAAAACAATCTAGAAAGGGTTGTGCAAAGATATATATATAATGGGAGATGGAAAGTCACCCCTGTAGCGTACGTCTTCAATGCGAGTTCAGTTGGATCCATCGTTAGAGTCATGAGAATAAGCGATAAGTTTAAGAATAGGTGAATTGATCTAGTTTCCCACATTATTTGCAGTAATACTACTTGTATTATATGAAATTCATATTAGTGTGTCATGCAGAAACTTGTATCTAACAATTTGCTAACTGTAAACAATATATTGTTATTAAGTTTTTTTTTCAGCAACTGGATTTTGAATTTTGTATTTTATTCTTGCAACAATCAAAGCTCTGATTTCTCCCTTTCAAAATTTTTTAACATCAAAATACGATGTTGCAGTTTCCAACCAAGTAGAAACAAAAACTATAAAATTTGGAGAAATCCCCAAACTTTAAATTTAAACACAAACTATACATAAATACAAGCAAGAATGTAAAATTTGTTCAACATCAGAAATACCCCTTCCCCTCTGACTTTGGAGATTGTTTACTAATATAATAAACTTTACGTGGTTGGTAGACATGCTTATAACCAACAGAGAGGTCTACACATACCTTATAAGTATTAGTTCAGTTTTGGTGTTGTAAGCCATTAGTTATAAGGAATTACGTGATTTTTGGTAGTTATAGTTGATGCTCTGAATTCTAGTAAAACTTTTTTTTTAACATGTTTAAGGCTTACTTATAAAGTTGGATAAATTATATTAGTTTTGGGACATTTATTCTGGTGACTGATATACTTCTTGTGTTCTAAAATGTAAATTTGAAAGCTATATGGATTCTTTCTGGACACCCAAATTTGTGAGACTTAACAAAGCTTTTAAACAAAAGTAACTAAAATGTAAAAATTATAAACTTCTCACCATAGACTAATAAAACTTCAGTAGAATAAAATGTTTAAAATTTTCCTAGCTCAAGCTGACAAGCATGTGGTCAGAGTCAACTTTTACAAGCTTGTTTATACTACTGTTGCTGGAAACAGCTAATGACTCCTGTAATTTATTGCTTTATTTACAAGAGGATTACTGCCCTTGTGGGTACAAAGTACTGCAATAAAACCATGAAAGAAAACAGATTTGCAAAGGTTATTGGTTGTAGCTGTTATGATATATGTGACTTGAAACTTTCTAAATAATACTCAAGTCAGTTAGACAAAAAAATGGTATTACTCCATTTATTTCATATTTTTCAACTGTACATTGAGGATTTCTATACAGACTTGAGAATAAAGTATGCTGTTAGTGTTAGCATAGTGAAAATAAGAGGTAAAATATAAAATTTTGCCAAGAAACATTTGATATTAATTTAGCAAGTTCTAGAAATTATGCAAATGAAATATGAAAACTGTAAGATGAAAAGAAGTATTTATATTCTTAGCATGAAGATCACCTTTCTCTCAGACTGACTCAATAAAGGTTTTGAAAATTTATAGATAAATCTTTAACAAAAATACTTTATTAAAAATCAGATTTTTTTGTGTATAACAGACTTGAATGTTTACTAAAAGCTTGCCAAATTTCATAAAAACACACTTAGTAAATTCAGAGTTAAGGTATATATATCTTTACAGGTTCAGTCCAAGGGATGAATTTGCTCATAAATGGTTAATGTTTAAAAAATACCATTTGCTGGTATATTACATTTATCAGATGTATGCTTCCTTTGATCACTTTTATTCCTTTAAAAAAAAGTTTACTTATAGTACTTTGCTAATGGTAAAATAGTACTTGAACTTTATAGTTCATATGGGGCAGTTGTAATGCTTAAAGACTATTGTAATATTATTTGAGCCTAATTTGTTTCTGAGGGAAATATTTGTCGAGATTTATAATTTTTTTTTGAAGTAATTTTTTTATATTGCTTTGTTTTTATTTTCTAACAGTTTCTGAAACTAATTTTGCTATTCTTTTTACTTCAAGTTAACAAAATCAGTGTATTATTGCTTGCATAGTGAGTAGGAAAGCTGTTGTAGTTTTAACTGGTACTTAGGATATATTTTTATAATTTTAAATCATTTTGGTGCTTGATTGTGTACAGAAGTGTGCTGGGAAGTCTCCACAGAAAAAGCGGAAGATTTCTGACCACAGTGAGCGACCTCATGCTTCACCTCCAATAGTTATATTTCTAGAAGACTTAGAAGCATTCAACTGTACAGTTCTAACTGACTTCGTCTTACTTTGTAGGTATGAAAAATGATGTCACATAAAAACTGTGTTGATTTAGTTCCCAAATCTCTATAATAATCAAGGATGTTTGATAATATTTACCTTTTTTGTTTGCTGTTGTATTAGACTTTTCATGTTTATCAGGGAATTGTGTATATAAAATCTGGTCACAACAGGTAAACTAACAAAATTGGTGATGTGCTATTTAATAAAATAGCACTACATAAAACATTAGACATGTACAATAGGAAATACTGAAGTATTTTCAATAAATGTGATTAATATGTTGCTAAAAGAACCTGCTGAAGTCTCAAATTGAGTCTACTATACAAAATTTAAGCTTGGAAGACAGTACTATAAAGTTGGAATTGTTTATGTCAGTACTAAGTTTAAATTATTCCAATTATAAAGTCTTTAAATTCTAAATATTGCTTAATTTTAAATTTCACTGGAAATATTCCCATTCCAACAGCATAGATTTTTTTTTCATTGATTGGTACATAGGATAACTAATTAAACCACAAGTCAGGGTTTAAAACGTTTTATACAAAAGTGAATTTTTTTTATGATGGCTTGAAATCCTAATGTAAAAGGAGGCATTTTACATATACAAAATACTAGTTAATCCAGGGCAATTAAACAAACTTAAAAACATAAACTGACCAAAAATTTTTTTGGATATTTAAAACTGATGAAACAAACTTTACAAACAAAAATATAAATTTTACATCATATTGGTAAAAACATACAAAAAAACTGATAACTTTTGAGAAGTTGATTTTATTCATCTAGTAACTGAATGAGACAAACTATAAAAGGAAAAAAATGGTTACATCACTGAAAGAGACTACTAATGTCAGATGTTGTAGACAGCTTTAACATAAAATAATGTTTTGGGGCAACATGGGACCTATTGGTCCCTCTCGGCTGTTCCATCCTCTAAACTAAATTAAAATAATTTTAAAAAATCTTAAAGCCAGCCCTTATCATTTATATACTTATCAAGCTTTTTCTTAAACTCACTTAAATTTACTATCTTTACAACATCTGAAGGCAACCCATTCCAAAGACCAACCACCCTGTAAGAAAAATTAAACAGTCTTAGCTGAAGATGGCTTCTACCTTGCCAAAATTTATATTTGTGTCTCCTAGTCCTACTATTCTCTCTGTTAAATATGAAAAAAGATGATGCATCAACACTATCAATTCCCTTTACAATCTTAAACACCTCAATCAGACCCCCCCAACTCTTCTTTTTTCAAGGAAAACAATTTGAGAGATTTCAGCCTCTCCTGGTATGACAACCCCTCCATCCCAGGCACCATTCTAGTAACCCTTCTCAACCCTTTTCAACAATTCAATGTCTTTCCTAAGGTAAGGAGCCCAAGACTGAATACAATATTCCAAATGTGGCCTAACCAATGACCTGTACAATGAAATTATAACATCTTTCGACTTGTATTCAATATTTCTGTAGATACAACCTAAATCCTAGTTGCCTTACCATTAGCAACAGCACACTGCTTGGATGGCTTTAGAGACAGATCAACTTTTTCACCAAGATCCATTCCTTCATAACACTTATGGTTATTCCCATCCAAATTATACTTATAAATTAAATTATGATAACCCACATGCATTATTTTGCATTTATTATAATTAAAACCCATCTGCCATTTATTTGCCCAACTCACCAAATGATCTAAATCCTTTTGTAAATCAGCAGAATTCTCTTCACAGCTA